>NC_040897.2:14518103-14523103 GCF_900634795.4 Betta splendens
CCACGTTGGCATATGGACAAATGCAGAGCTTGACAGACCTGCTGTTCCTGGTTACGGTTGCTAAGCTGGGATTGGACGCTCGTTGGAAGAAGGGATGGCTTTAGCCGCCGGTCGATTCACCACGCGCCACTCCTTTGACAAATCTCTGCCTAATCCTGTGCTTCTGAATGTGCCAGAGAGCAATTTGAGGCCGCTCACTTGCCAAAGAAAATTATAACAGCTTTGTGTGATGTTTACGAAAACGGCTTCGATCGCCCAAATGCCACCGCTTACAGGGATTACTCACCAACACGGTGATAACTGTGTCGTCTTGCGCTCGCTGACAAACATCTGAATGCTGAATGAACAAACCTTTACATACATCAGCCTGTAAATGAGTTGGTGGAGTGATCCAGGCCAGTCTGCCCAGTTGTGTGCTGGGAGTGTGTTTGTCTCTGTTTGAGGAGAGACTTCTGCACAGCTCCAGAAGCTGCAGGGCTCGAGGACGTGATTTCAGTGGCAGTGCAGAGTCAAGCTGCTCAGACATTTGCAGCCTTTTGTCTCCAATATTTTTGATATTATATATTTGATGAGGAATATTGAGATTCAGGAACGGCGGCAGCGCCTGTAACTCGACAGGTTAATGTTTCATTATCTGCAGTCTTTAGTCTGTGATGCTGCATTTTTGCTTGTTGGGGTAAATAAGAGTCAAGGAAGTGAAGTCATGTCCAAACCTGAGGACAAAACCTGAATGCTCAGTGAATGAATAATACATTTAAATAGTGAATAATATAAAACGTAAAACACATAAGTGAGATTTATTTTGCTTCCAGGGAACATTTCTAAAACGTTATGGCCTCAAGATATTACTGTAGGAGGGAAATGACTGTAATACTTAAAAATGTCATAACCTATGACCAGTGCAAACTGGGACCACTGGTCACATACTGCTGCTATTTGACTGGGAGAGTGTAAGCTGCCATCAGTCAAGCTGCATGCACACATACCTGTAGATTTACATACCTGATTTATGATCAGGTCTTAAAGTAGATGTTTATGCCAGATGTAATGGATTTCCACCTAATGCCTCCAGGTAAAACACAGGCATGCAGACTGAGATCACAGTGACTTTCAACCAGCAAATGAAATCAGGAACGCTTGTGCCACATCTGAAGGAGCTGTTTATAAGATGTTCATAAGAAACATACAGTGATGGCTCATGTTTCATAATGACACTAATTGTTCCTTTTAAAGAATAACGTTTGGATCAAATACCACTGACACGGGGCAAAAATAGATCAATTGAACTGGTTAATGTCAGTAATGTAGGAGCAGATCTGCAGCTCGCTGTCTGCCTTCGAGAGCAGCCCATTAGATGCCATTAGCAGAGCCTCTGTGTATCCCTTATCTGTGCTTTGGGGCCATTTGTCAGTCACCACAGCTATTGGTCTATTTACTGGAGATGATGATTCACTTGGGCAACAGACTAATACTGTTATTGGTTTCGAATTTGGATTAGCTGCCTGCTGGAACAAATACAATCTCATGTCATAAAACAAACAAGTGTGTCTGCTGCAATAAGGAGGAAGATGTGCGCTGGCAGTAATGATGAGCCTCGATAATGAATTCAAGTCAGAGATGGAAACGTACACACTTCACGCGCTAATCAAAGAATAATGCACGTGTCGACGGAGCCTCATGGGACTAGAACCACATTAAATAAATCCTTTCCAATATCATCATCATTTTTACTTGTTGTAATTGTAATGGGTGAAAAACCAGCAACTGTGAAGCTGAGAGAAGTTGGAAATTGCATTGCGCGGGTGCAGCCGTGTGGACGCCACAGCACAATCTGCTGTCTGCAGATCGTGAAGGCAGAGCGACTGCACCGAAAGATGCAAGGTGCTCATTGGCAAGAAGAAAAGGAAGGTCGGACGTCCCACAACGTCTGGGTCAAAGGTTTGTGGACCCATGAGCAAAGTTGAACGCTTACGAATTTAATGGAAAGGCTCAAGTTTGGAGACAGGCGGTGATTCTGAACATACAACCCGTCAGAAACACAGCTTGGACGTCCTCTGGGACGAGGTCCTTCAACTTCCTTGTAGACGTAACAAACGATGGAATAAACGCAGGTTGAATGACTGGTGCGACCGAACTGGACCTCGTCGTATCCGTCTGAGGACGTCTACATGAACGTCAGAGCAGCTGCGAGATCAACACCTCCATTTCAGCCATTAATGACTTTGTGTTTTTTTCAGTAATTGTTTCCCAGTTGTCCAGATGAGTTGTGGGTTTGTTCCTGTGAGAATCAATTCTTGTCCACATTTTGTGTGTTAAAAGCCTGTTGACGCTTTTGGGGGAGGGGTGTATTTCTTTCATTTCCTTACCTCATCTGTCTCTTTCTACTTGATGATTTGAAGGGTAATTACTTGGCTCAAACTAATCTGAGCTTGGGCTAATTACCTTTTTCCCAACCGATCCTTTCTCTTCTAGTTTTTTCCCCTTCTGCCTCACAGCAGGGGCTCCTTTTTTCTGAGGCGCTGCCTCGCTCAGCTTTGCTCCAACCATGTTTTTTTAACCAAGCAGGTGCAATAGGGGCAAAGCAAAGCCTTGGCCGTGAGCCACGGACGATCAGTCTTCTCCTCCAGTGGTTCACATTATGGTAATTTGAACAAAAACTATGACCCAACAAATATGGAGTCACCTGGACTGTTTTTCCTATGATAAAGAAGTTGGAGTCCAACTTGGATGATTGTGGAGGCGAGGTCCCTGATGCAGCACTCTCACTGCTGTTGGAGCTCTGGCTCAACCTGGAGGTGATTGTGTGGGGGGGGACTGTCTTGTTGGGTAACAAGTGGCAGTCGGACTGAATGCAAACAGACCGAATGCAAACAGAATGAGGGAGTCAAGTGATGGCCTGACTAAAAGTTCTAGTGAACCATCGTAACGACTCGCCTTTATTTCCTAACGGGTTGAACGATCTCCTCCAGACACCAGCTCCTCTCCCACTGCCTGCACAGACATTCCTGCCTCCATCCTCAGTCTTGCATCATCAGTGCCTTGTGGAGCCTTGGCCAACCTTGTTTGTGCCTCTGAAGCCATTAGCAGGACCTCTGGGCCACTGAGGTCCACCTCATCGCGCTGCACGGAACCAAACCAACACGAGGCCTCGTAACGTGCTCCACGTTCGCACATGCTGAATTTTCATTCTACAGCGAGGAGCTTCAGCGCTGATTATTCGCTCCCCCCGCGCCTACGTCAGAGACACGCTATTGAGCTAAGTGTATTGCTGTTCTGAAGATTGATTGCAAAACCTGACTGATAGGCTTTTATCTTAAGCTGAGGATGTGGCGGCGATAAGAGCGTAAGCGTCGTGGGCTCCGTCGGTGCCAGCCCATCTCATGAGGCTTCCCTTTTTGCTGCATGCGGCAGATATTGGAGATTTATGACACAGATTGTCTCTTTAATCTGCTTGTTTATGTCCATGCGTCCTCCAACACCCCTGTTCCCCACCCCACCTCCACCCGGTCCCTGCTGGCTGTTTTCCAAAGGGCTGTCACTGCCAGTGGACGAAGACAGAGTAGAAATGTGTAACTATTATTTTAGTGTCACTTTGCATTTTTCACAAAGAGAGACTATATTGTGCGAATTGGACCAGGGGCTGATTTGGTATGCTGGCTGTGTCTGCGTGTGTGAAGCCCAGCAGCTATTTGTGTGCGTGTTTATTTGCATTCAGCTATCTATCACTTCACCTCAGTCATCTCCAGCTAACCCAGCCGGTTCAGCTTTAGTGGGCGCCACAGACCTCAGACACAGTGCATTAAAACGCTCTGAGGCCCACAGCCCCTTGTCATAACTAATGTCATGGCCCATAACTGCAAAATGGGCTTGAGAGATAAAGAAGTATAGATCATAAGGAATTTCACTTGGAGCTGTGGGACGGTCCTGCATGAACACACGGGTTTGTGCCAGATTAGTAGTATGCATCACAGGAAGCTCTGCATGTAGACTGACTGGACATGAATTAAAGTCTGGATTCGTTTTTTATATAGAATCCATCTCATCCAGTATTTCCTGAAGCACAGAAGGCGTAGGGAGAAGCAGCAGCAGCAAATCTAAGTCAGCAGTTCGGTAGGACACTAACAAAATGAGCCTGTTGAGGTGAATACCTGGTGCTGATGTCTTAGTTTGCGTCACTGCTCATCGTACAGTATTGATGCTTTAGTTGTGGCCACTCCACACATCTGGCAGGCAGCCTGTACTCAAATGTCTGAGGGTCGAGCTAACTGGTGGATCAAAGCACAGAAGGAAGGTGTGAGTGATGCTTTCAGCGGCTGTTGTCAGATGGACGAGGACCTGCTCAGCTCCAGAGCTGTGCAGAACGTAAGGAAGGAGGCGGTGAAGTTGTTACTGTAAGAAGGAACATGGAAAACTCGACGCCTCAGCCTGGGCCTGTCTGTGTTCCATCACACCTGCGCCCGTGTCCCGGTGAGATAACGCTTACAGTAGCTTAGCTTGTGTGAATGTGAATAAATCCGCTGTGGACTCTTTGATCTTGTTTTAAGAGGAACGCTGGGAGTCACAGCACGGACGCACTTTCTGCGCCGCCCTGTTCTTTCTGTTCTCTCGCGCTGTTCTCCGTCACGTCCTCGACCCGTAAACATGCTTTGCTGATACCTGGCTGTTGCATCAGCGGCGCCTGAACACCAGCAGCCCCGTGCTGAGCTTCACCATCAGTCACACAGGGTCCACTTCACCGGCCGTGTTTACTACCTGTGATGGAGCGCGGGCCTCACTTCTTGGTAACAGTGGTTCCACCAGCTCATCAGTGGGATTTTATCCCTTCTGCCGCCGTGACCAGCAGAACTCAGCGCCGTGACAATAACGAGTCATGATAATGACAGATCCCCTTGGGGAAGGTGCTTGTAGACAACTGTACATGATAAATGCTGCTACTACAAACGTGTCTACGCCTATAAATGTCTCGGTCATCAGCAGGCAGGACACGTGTGGCGACAACA
>NC_040897.2:14525603-14575603 GCF_900634795.4 Betta splendens
GGAGCATTTCAACACAGTGAAAAAAGTTAAAGCCGTGTCTGTGAACACACACACACACACACACACACACACACACACACACACACACACACGCATGAACAGGGTGGAGGCTGCACCAGCACACAGCGTCCTTCTTGTTACTGGGTCCTATTTCCTCCTATTTACTCACCCGCCGTCGCTGTTATTTCCGCTCTGAGCTGCTCTGATCTGCACCTTCTGCAGCAGGCGGAAGCTTCTCCTCCACCTCAGCTGCCCTACATTGGTTGTTATTGTGATCAGGTTGGAGGAGATCCATGTTAAAATCATTAGTGTAGCAGTGCCACTTGGCAGAGCCTCCACCTGCTGCTGGCACCGCGTGCGGCGTCGGCCAATCAGTGCTGGAGACGCTCCCAAAAGCCCCATCTGACTGTGAAACCACAGTTTGTTTGGGCTCAGATGCTTTTCTTAGGTCGCAGGAACTTTTACACAGTTATGAGATGGGGAGCGTGGTGTCAGCGTGTGTGTTTTAACCCTTAATTAGCTCTAGGTGTGTGTTGAGCAACGCCTTAACGTTCACACAGTTGCACCCGTTCGACGTTGGACGACTGCCTGATGGTTCCACAGCTTTTAATGAGGCAGCTTGGGGTTAAGTGATTTGCTCAAGGGCACCCGTGTCAGTTTACGGAGGAGGAAGCCGCCACGCTGTGTGTGAAGTGTGCTGTTGGAGTGTGTGTAGCTGTCGCTGGGTGCGTGTTTGCTGCGGCGCCAGACTTTTAACCTCTCGCCCGCGTGACTCATCTGACGTGGGAATTCAGTGGCCTTTGAAAATCTACTTCTGCCTCATTAGATCGCTGTAAGTGAATTACCGGACCCTGTTCTGAGCCGGAACCAACACGCAAAGCACGGACAAGCGTGTGTGCGTCCAGAGGGCGGCTCACGCTCGACCCGTGTGGAGTGACGTGTCCCGGCCCGGGTCCGGGCCGTGGACGCATACTTTAATCTTGCATTATGTAAGTCATGCACCAGGACGGTGAGGATTATATCCCAGCACACGTGTCATGGCACAGATCATGTTTGACAGGACGGCTCGTTCGCTGGGTTTGATCACTGGCGTGATATCAAGGCAGGGATTTGTGTGTGAGTGCGTCCAGCGCGGCCTTTACTTTGTGTTGGTTCGGTTTTAATTACAGTCTCTCTGTGCTGCAGTTCTGCAGGGATTTATTAGAGGAAACCTCATATTTGCAGCACTGGGACGAGCTCATAATGCACATAGTGAGCAGGTGGCTGACCTTTGACCCCGCCGTCTTAAGAGACATGCTACAGTGTGTGGGCTGTGGAGAGGTTTGATAATAATGTTCTTGTTACGACAAGTTTGAAAAACACTTTCTTTTTACCATAATTTGTTAGTCAGAGCCTTCTACATGCTGTCATTCCAGGCCTGAAATGAAAGGCGGACAATAGTACAGTCATTAGCGAGTCCATTAAATCCTTAATTATCCGTCCTGCAGCTACGTTCGCCTGAGCTCGCTGCTATTTGACTATGTTCATTTGTTTCTGTTTGACCTTCTCTCCATCGCTGCACACACTGCTGCTAATTGCTGCTAATTAATGGCGTCAGAGACGGCGTTCATTTCTTCTTGTTTTCAGAGATTCTCTTCGAGCTGCTTTTTGTTGAATGGACCAGGTGATGGATCCTTTGGGGTCGTGAGGCCACATACTCACACTGTGCTCGAGCATCTGCTTTTATTCCTGTTAGTGAGGCCAGCGTGAAACATTTCCTTTTCCTACTTGGAGCGTACAGTATGTACAGTATTTCCCTCTGTGTTTCACAGTAATGTGAGACAGTAATGAATGTGGAGTAGATCATACTGTTACACTATTGGCTGTAGCTTACTATATGTTGTAATGTTTCCTGTCCACAGATCAGTGTTTTCTTAAGCTGTTGGCTTTTTTTTATTTCCCTGCAGAACAAAACATTTCCCAGAAACTCAAACTGCTTATTGGGATTAAAGGCAACGCTGGATTTTTCAGGCACGACACAAACATCACTGAATTTAATCCCAAACATTCTCCCCATCATCTCTGTTGTAAATAACTGCATTGACTTCACCTTCTCCTACATGAACAAAGCGTTTTAACATAAAGCCTTTACTTCTTCATTGTAGCATGATGCAGGTTTTTTCCTGCATTTGATTGGCAGCCGTTGACACGAGTGGGCTGCATTCAGCCGAGCACTGATCTTTTTTAAGGTTCCTTCTGTCCCCCTACAGTCTTGTCACATCTGTCATTTGCTACCTCCCACGGGAGAAGCTTTGTTTGGAACCCATATCGGAACTTTTGCGAGGAGTTAGCGATATTGTTCGCGGAGCGCGTCTCAGGAGTTGTACTTGTACTTGGAGCCGGCCTCTTTCAGCCTCTCCAGCGCTGAAGCCGTTCCAGCCCCGAACGCAGCGGCCGCCGACGCTCGGCGTGGGCGTCGCTCGGCGTTTTCATTCAGCTCACGCTCCTCAAGGAGAGCTGACTCCGTGTCCCTGCAGATGTTCCTGAATCCTTAGACGGTGTTTGGGAGTTGGCAAAGTACAACAGCATCAGTCATTTTTCATGCTTTGAGATTATCTTAATTTGCAGCCAGTTATTTGTTATTAAAGGAAAGACACACAGAACACGGTGCTCTTTTGAAGGAAATTGTTTGCTTTTTTGCATAACGACATTACAATACAATGAATGGAAAATGAAAAGTAGATTTTCATTCATTTACCAACACAATGGGAGCTCAGAAAATGTTTGACCTGTGGCGCATTCATGCGACAGTCGAGAGACTCTGAAGTTCCTGATTGACTTTTCTCTGTCGCTTTCATTCTGCTGCAAGCCTGCGTAGCCGGTCTTAAACTGGGTTCCGCCTTTAATTAAAGTGCCTCCGGCGACTCCTCCAGAAGCTGCTCACAGCTGCGAGCCACTCTCCGATCGAGGGATGATGCAAAGACGGTACATTAGATTAGAGCGCACACGTTTGCTGTGATCGATAGAAAGCATCTCTGTTTGTGAGCGGAGGCGTTCCTCCAGATGAGACGGAGCCGCATCGCTCTTTTCACGGCGTGGACGTCCCAGGACTCCGGTCTGTCCGTGGAATCGCGGTGGAGCCCGTGAGCGTGTGGCACCGCAGGTTTGGAGCCCAGTTCCCAGACAGATGCTGGTCTGTGGTCCTGATGCTGCTGAGCCCAGGCCTGATCACACACTGTCAGTGGGACGCAGGCGGTGACCAGTGTTCGCCTCCTGACACGCTCTCTGCACCCGCCACCATTCATTCCCTCACCCACTTTCCGCTGTGTGGAAAATGGGCTCTGGCTGTTCTGCAGGCGGCCTGTTATTACTGAGACTGAGGTCAGAGTGGGAGAGGTTTCATTTCTAATTTTTTCCCCGTAGGTTATGCAGAAGGATCCTTTTTGCTTGAGTGACTCAGCGAGTGCTGGAGGCAGAGGAAGCTGTTGCTATGTTACCTTGTGCTGTTTCATCCTCCCTGTTCACCGCATGTTTGCTTGTAGTTGTCACAACAGCTGTCAAGTGGTCGCGCGTTGTGGAGCCCCATTGTTTGCTGCAGGGTGGCTCCACTTTGACACCAGATAGCTCCAGTCCTCCCACTCCTCCCTCCCGCTTTCTGAGAAGGTCAGGGAGCTAGAGCCAATAAGAAAAGAATAAATGGAAAAAACCCACTCTAATCTGTCTCTGAATCTCTCATCTTCTGATATAAAGACATCTGGAGACCTCGTCCACTGCCCTAATAAACCAAACCACTAGAATTGATCCTCTCCTTAGTTACAATCTCATTATTTAATTATAAGGTGCTGCTATATAACAATAACTCATGAGAGATTATTACATTTTATTATTTTCTTAATTTTGTCTATTATTCTAGTTCTGTTAAATAAAAGACTGGATGCAAAGCAGAACATCTGCACGTTTTCTTTCCAGTCTGACGTACGTGTGACAAACGTTACAGCGTCTCCAGGTTGAGTTTAAGCATCTGCAGCTGCCTCTCAGTGAGGCATCGCCTTATTAAAGTCTAAGAAGCACGTCAAAGGTCTTTGTCTGTTCACAAACTTTGGAGTTGACAGAGTGGCTCACTTGAATATTAGAAGTAAAACTCTGTGCGTGATCGAGCCTTCTCATCTCTACAAATGCATATTATAACACAAGCAAGTATCTGTTGTCCTGCAGAGACCCTGCACTGAGGTTCAGCCGCGTTTTACTGTATTTAATGTGGGAACACACGCTGACGCTCCTCTAGCAGCGTTTTCTCTTGGCCGTGTGCCTAAGAGCCACTCTGGGCCGGCCCGTGTTAATGACCCGCGTGTCGCCTCCCTCCGTAATGACAGCAGGTGAAATGAGCCCATTTTGTGTCGCTTGGCAGAGGTGAAAGGCATTTATTCTCGCTAAAAGTCTCTCTTGGACCCTGAGTGTCTAGTAAATTATCTTTTGACGCTACGTTGGGCAGCGAATGCAGCGTCTATAAACAAAAGCAATGAGCTCGGCACAAAGCTTGTTAAAAAGCACTCAGGGACAAATGCTCAGAGTTTGTGTGTTGTCATTCAACGCACCAAAGCAAATGACCAACAGGCTGCAGCTCAGCATGGCGTTGACTCGGAGCCTGATCCTGAGCCTGGTCAAAGCAGGAAGGGAATCTCTTGTTCTTGTGTGTTGCAGGGAGGCTCAGTGGCACACAGCTGTTCTTAATTACCATCATTAGTGCTAACCAAATCACATGTGCACTGATTCCAGAGCTGCAGCTTCCTTGTGATTCCTAAAATAGCAGCTTGAGAGACAATCGACGAGCGAGCGTTGTTCCAGTGGGTCAAACGTCATGTTGGTGCAAGAACATGCAATGTTTGGCCCTTATTTTTGCCTCTATACAGGAACTCTGGTGAGTCAGACCCCCAACAGGCCGCCCATGAGCGACGCTGCTTCGCATCTCTATTGTGTTTGCTCAGTCGTATAGTTTTTTACTAAATAAGTGAAAACAGAAAAAACACAAGCGAGTGTCACATGACATGAATCCTCAGGTGTGCAGAGCTAGTGAAGGGTTTATTGTTCGGTTACGGTTCCCTGCACACAGCGAGGCATCAACAGTGATCTGTGGATCTTGCAGACTCAGAATTGATCCATTAAATGCATTTCCCAGCTCTTTGATTTACTTTGTGCCGCGTTTTCATCACTCCAGTCGGTCCAGTGCTTTGTTTTATGAGCGCACAAAGCTGATCTGCTGCCCGTGATGTCCAGCTGGACCGGGTGATGCTTGCGACCACGTGGCTCCGTTTCAAAGGTAGATTGGTGGATTGATCCATCTTAACCTGATTATTATTGCTCAGTGTAGGACTGAACCAGAGAAGCCTTGCAGCCGTTGCACAGCTGTTTGTGATGGGGGCTTTACCTTGGTGTGTGTGCTGTGCTCACAGCGCCTGTCACCCAGAGCACCAACGCCAACGCGGCCATTAAAAGAAATAAATCGATCCAAACACATTCATGAATATTTACGCTGAACTATTTTTGTCAACAGTCTTCACAGAAACATGTTGAGTCCTTGGCTCTGTGAGATTGCGGGAGCTGCCGGGGAACGTGATCAATGAGCGCGTCTGAAACCTCCTCTCTGCTTAATAATTCAGCAACGAGCGTAGCCTCTGTGGGCATTTACTGTGAAAGAGAGCACATGACCTCTAGCGCAGCAGCAGGTGGTGCTCTGCACGAGGCTGCACGGAGAGATGATGCCTTTTCCTTCACTGCTGCAGCGCTGGCTCATTACCGCGTCTCCAGCACAGTTTACGCTACAGCCGTCGGAGGTGAAGCAGGATTTAAACCGGTGTGGAGCTGCTTCAGTGACTTTACAGTCTTCATTAATTTATTGTGTTTATAGGCTCTAAGTTGTTTATTGGTCTAAAATTGCAGGAATCAGATGTACTGTATTAAATTCAAACAGTCCAAAACATTTGCAGAGATGCAGATGCAGCCAATAAGAGTGGAGTCGCTCGGGGCAAAGTCGGCCGGCAGAGGTCGACCACAGGGAGCACATCAACCAAAGGCAATCAGGACAAAAGGCGAAAAACTGAATATGTGAAGAGCCAACAACATCTGGCTGGAAGGCGACATCACAGCATCTATCGGAGGGGATGAGGAAGAGAGACAATGACTGAACAGAATCCAAACAGCAGCAACGAGGCTGCGTTGGTACCAGCTTAATGAAGCTCTACTGCAAAAATAGAACCGGAACCTGTCGAAGGTGAGCCGTTAATGGCGCCACCACCACAAACTAACCGGGTCGTTGGGCGACGCATGCAGAAAGATGCAGACAACCAACATCTGCCATTTTAAGAACAATGGCAGTTTCAAACAGCAGGTGCCTGAAAACAGCGATGGTGATGCAGCAAAGCAGCGTCTGAGCTCCGGCAGGAGCCGTGATAAAGACGAGCCGATGATCTTAATGCTGATGCATGCGGTTCGTTTCTAACTTCATACAAACAGTTGCATTCATGAGGCAGCAGGACACCACGACGTCAGAACAACGCAGTAACTGCAAAGGATTCTTCATTTTTCATGAACGAGGGCAGTTTATCAACACGAGCAGCGTTTTGTGCTGCAGCAGAGCAGATGAACCCGGTATCGCTCTCCACTAATGAGTGATGTCATGACGACAGGGGGTGATCCAATTAGTGGAATGACTGTTGTATCTCTGTTTTAGATTACGGTGTCTGGTGAAACAGCTGGAGAGGGGAGAGGCTTCGCTCACAGACCTCAAGAAGAACCTGGAATATGCAGCGTCGGTGCTGGAATCCGTTTACATCGAGGAGACGAGGTGAGAGGGGGCCGGGGGGTGGGGGTCGTGGGGGGGTCAGTGACCCCTCCCCTGTCTGTGACCCGCAGTTCAGCTCCGCCTTGCTAGACGAAGACTCGTCCTCACGTTCATCACAAAAGCAAATCTATGTCAGTGTATGTCGCTAGTTGGATCCAAGAACTGAACAGGCTTATGGAATTATGTAAACTACTCGTCATGTAGATCCGGACAGATTAGGGCCAGCGACGGCATGACGACTCCAGGATGATGAGCGGTGCGGTGTAGCACCGTGATTATCAGCGGGAAGCGAAGCCTCTGGCCTCAAAACGTGTATTTGGTTCAGACGGTGGATACCAGCAGGCTTTGCTCTTGATCCCCTGTACATGTCAACACTGACGCTGTGGAGGGATATTGGATTTGAATAGTGCATCATGGTGCTTCAGGAGGCATTTTGAAGTTACATAACAGGTGATATTATTTGATGGACAGCGCTGGGATTTGGTCGGGATCTCCCGCGAATGCCGAGCGGCCGCGACGATAAATGTTTCACTAAACCTGTACAATCTTTGACTCTCCAGACGCCTGGTGGACACGGAGGATGAGCTCAGCGACATCCAGTCGGAGTCGGTGCCCTCGGAGGTGCGCGACTGGCTGGCCTCCACCTTCACCAGACAGATGGGCCTGATGCTGCGGCGGAACGAGGAGAAGCCGCGCTTCCGCAGCATCGTCCACGCCGTGCAGGCCGGGATCTTCGTGGAGAGGTGAACGTGCATGTACAGACGGCACACACAGCAGGGGCGATGCAGCTCATGAGTCCAGCCTTGAACCTGAGCTCAGGAATGAATAAAAGTCGGTGAAATAATTCAGCAGCTCCAGCTCCGCACCTTGGATTGAAACCCTTAAAATTCAATCTGCGGCGTTCAGTGTGTGTGAGTCACTCACCTGGGCGGGCCGTACATCATCCCGCTCCGCTCTCCAAGGCCGCGCTTTATCACACACCAACATGCAACATGCATTTGTTCAGATCATTAAGCCCTGAGCACAGACTGTAAGCTGTTTATACAGAGTGGAGCGAGTGGTGCAGCACTGACCCAACGTCCACCATGGAAAGAAATGCATCATTTATTGTGTTTTTACTCCTCAATAATTCCCATGACTTCGTCTCAGGAGGAATTACACAGCTTGTTTTGCATCCTGTGATTAAGTTAATCTATGAAATCCCCCGTTGAAATAAATGACTTGCTGAACTTCCTTTTCTGTCACAGCTCGTTGAGTTGTGCTGATCGGAGCCCGGTTTTGGGCGCGTGTGTGACCTTACTCTCATTTGATGTTGTTATCTGGTCCAAACAGGATGTACCGCCGCACCTCCAACATGGTGGGCCTCAGCTATCCGCCGTCTGTCATATCAGTGCTCAAGGTATTAGCGTGAACACACATCAGAGCAGAAACGTCCGACTTCACCAGCTTTGACTTGATTTTATTTGATTCATTTCCTCTCTCTCGCAGAATGTTGACAAGTGGTCGTTTGACGTGTTCGCTCTGAACGAGGCCAGCGGCGATCACGCACTTAAATTCATATTCTACGAGCTGCTCACCAGATACGACCTCATCAGTCGCTTCAAGGTAAAGCTGCGTTCTGCCGCTGCGCCTGATTCCACAGATTGAATGCGATGCTGTATTTGAATAGAGGCCGTATTTATGGATGCTTCATCCGAGTCACTAACTGGGGACACTTCAACTACTGGGAGTGAACCACATAGGTGATGAAGCCCATATGGAAATGTAATCGTCGTCTGCAGCCGCTTAAGTGATTCATGAACCATGATTTTTCTGACTCTGCGGAGCGCGTGCGTCCGTGATTCACGCTTCCTGAGCGCCCGCTGCTCTTTTCGTCCTGACAGATCCCAATCTCTGCAGTGGTGTCGTTTGTGGAGGCGCTGGAGGTGGGCTACAGCAAGCACAAAAACCCCTACCACAACCTGATCCACGCCGCCGACGTCACGCAGACGGTGCACTACCTGCTGCTGAAGACCGGCATGGTGGTGAGTGAGGGTGGACGTCGGCGCATGCTTTATGGTGCTTTGCTCTTATTTTCTATCTGGTGACCTATATTTCACTTCCCACTGGAACGACTTCAGGCCGTTTCTGGTGCTGCGTTCATGCAGAAAACAAACAAAGCTGAGTTGGACGTCCCCTCCGGCCGACCAGCCAGCCACCCCCGCTCCCAGTCTTTCTACTTAATCACCTTAATAAGTTGGCAGCGACAGGTCGACGTGTCGGCGCCGCGCGTTTCTTTGGGCGGTGCCTCGTGGACTCAGCCGCATTTCTGCTGGAACCACAGGCTCGTGGGAGAGCGGGAGCACAGCATCTGTCATCTCACAGGCCCCCAGGCCTCCATTAAATCAACAATCAACAGGTCATTCATAAAGCAGGAAATATGCTGAGGGATGGATGCACACACACTCACACACACACACACACACACACACACACACACACACACACACACACACACACACACACACACACACACACACACACACTGACCCACTCACTTCCTGAGCTGAATCCCTGCAGACGTGAGTTCAGAAGCTGGAGAATAGAATAGACACAGATCTATAACATCTGCTAGTAGTTGGTTCAGTACATGCAGGTGCTTTTTAATGCAATCGCAGCTTTCATTCATCAAAAAGTTTGTTACTTCGACGTCTTGTTTTATTTTCAGTAACAGTGACAGACGCAGCGAGAGTCTGGAGTCAGCAGAAGCAGAAGCATTAAAGTGATGCTGTCGCTGTGACTCTCAGTTGAGCCCGTCTCATCTAAAGTTCTGACCTCCTCTGTTTCCATCCGTCTGTGACGGTGACGCGTTCTTCAATCCTTCATCGTTACTTCTTCTCCACATCTTTATGACGTCCTCTTCTTTCCATTCTCCGGCTTCTCATTCCTCATGTGTTCATTATGTCCCTTCACTGTTGTCGGTAACTTTCCACCTCCTTTTTACACAATGCTTTTACTTCCTAACACCTTCTCTCATCTTCATCCTCCTCCTCCTCCTCCTGTCCTTCATCTCCAGCATTGGTTGACTGAGCTGGAGATCTTTGCCATGATCTTCGCGGCGGCGGTGCACGACTACGAGCACACAGGGACCACCAACAACTTCCACATCCAGACGAGGTACTGGTTCATAAAGTCAACAATGCATGGGTTGATGCTTTAATTTACAGCAAGGGGGCTTAATGTTCACACTGAGATCTCCTGCAGAGCAGTAATAACTGGTCAACCGCCTCGTAATCAGTTAGTAACTAACACACATCATCACAGCAGCTGCTTCGCTTCAAACGTGCTCATGAAGAACGCATCCTTTCCTCCACTTTGCATTGTTACCTGCAGCTGTGTGAACTCACTGGTCATTTGGTCTCCTGCTCCCTCTCACAGGTCCGACACAGCCATCCTGTACAACGACCGCTCGGTGCTGGAGAGCCACCACGTCAGCGCAGCCTACCGCCTGCTGCAGGACGACGACGAGATGAACATCCTCTACAACCTGTCCAAGGACGACTGGAGGTCAGAGGCACGAGGGCCGGGAGGATGTGTTACCTTCCAGGTCCAACAGCTGGGGACTGAATGGACTGAATGGGACCCTCTTAATGGGGACAGTTACTATTCTGTTCTTTGCTGGAACCAAAGCAAGGATTAAAGTCTGCTGGCTGCCGTCACTCACTTTAATGGCTTTGGAAGTGAAGTCAGGCTTTTTTCTAGGCTGCCTGCGTCTGACACTTCATTACACTGTACACACATAGCTCATGCTTCCCCTCCCTTCTGTGTTCATGCAGAGAGCTGCGAGCCCTGGTGGTGGAGATGGTGCTGGCCACAGACATGTCCTGTCACTTCCAGCAGGTGAAGGCCATGAAGAACTTCCTGCAGCAGCCTGAGGGGTCAGTCGCCTGCTTTGTCCAGATGCACCTCCATTAAAGCTGCCGTCAGCGGCTGTTGGCAACCGCGGCGCCGTGAAGCCCGTCCTGCTCAGGAACAGACGGGGGGCGGCTTCTGCTGCGCGGGTGCTGCTCACTCGGCATGAGAAATAAAAACCCGAGCAGATGTTTTGTTGCCAGAAGAACCAAAATGTCAGGGATTAAGAAGTGCAGGTACACCACAGGCTCTCTGGGGCTCCGACACAGGCTAGTTTATGTTTTTGAGCTGGAAGCTGGCAGCAGAGTTGTGCTCCGGGCATGCGTGCGTGCGTGCGTGCGTGCGTGCGTGCGTGCGTGCGTGCGTGCGTGCGTGCGTGCGTGCGTGCGTGCGTGCGTGCGTGCGTGCGTGCGTGCGTGCGTGCGTGCGTGCGTGGATGGATCCTGTGGTGGCGACGGCTGCGATGACCACGCAGAAAACAGGAGCCCCAGGAAGGATGGAGACACGGGTCGATGCAGCCCCACCCCTTACAGTCAGTAACCAGAGCGCGCTGGTGAACCACACGCGGCGGATGAGGAGCAGACGTATAGAAACAAAGCTGAAGCGCTTTGACCACGGTTAAAACAACACTGCTTTGAGTTGAGAGTCTCGGGTTGCTCTCCATTTCTGAGAAACTACATGTATTCATAATGTACAGGTTTAACGATCTATCGGGGGAAATTGGGAAAATTTCTATGGATTCAGTTCGTATTTTGACCACATCAGCATTTGAAGCTCTTCCAGCTTTTCAACAAGTCCAAAGTTTCGTGCGACGTATTTTAAGCACCGTGACCGAAAGCTGCTGCGCTGTTCATCCGGAGCTGCTGCGTGAGAACAAAGAGGGGAAAACTACAGTACGACGCATGAGTCATCGCTGCTGATGCGGCTGCAACTCTGACAAGACACAGTTGTGAGAAACATGTGGACCTTCAGGACATTTTCTTACTTTAACGTGAAGCGTTTCACGATTATCAACAGGGAATCAACCATATTGTGGGTCCTGCATTTGCAAATGCAGCTCAGAAATAATCCTATATGCATTCATATAAGTATAATATATACATATAGGACCCACGCAGACGAGTGTGAGACACATAAATGGGAAATTGCAGCGCGCGAAGCTGTAATGCTGAATGGACTCTAATGTGAAGTAATTCACAGCAGTCTGCTCCGGGCTGTGTGAGTGCACTTCAAGATCCAATCTGCCACAAATGGAAAGGGAGGGAATTCAAGCAAGTCTTTTTCACCTCTGCTTAACCTTGTGCATGGGCGCGTTTTCATATTTTGCCTGCGTCGGTCCATTTAACGGACGAGGCGGCCGATGCAGAGATCTGATTTTCCTGGAAGGACTTGGGATCAGGACGTCGCAGTTCAGGGCGTAAATCGTGTATTTGTGTCTGTTTGTACGTGATGAAACGGGATCTTATTGAGGATGTCAGGGTAAAACAAACACATTCACCTGACACAGATTTGCTAATCTGATTCATTTCAATGCAACCAGACCAAAAAACAACACAAGGCCGATCCCAGCCCCACTCACGTCCCTTCTATCACTGTGTGTGTTCTCCTTCAGCATCGACAAGCCCAAAGCGCTGTCGCTACTGCTGCACACAGCAGACATCAGCCACCCGGCCAAAAGCTGGGACGTCCATCACCGCTGGACCACCTCTCTGCTGGAGGAGTTCTTCAGACAGGTACACAAAAGTCTGGACTTTAACACAACCTCCAACGTAAGGTTACGTAGATTCAGTGCTTTTCCTATTCAGGCTAATAAAACACTGTGCTGTTATTATAAAGTGAATCTGAGGGGCGTTTGAAACCCAATCATTCCCTCCACAGCTTTTTCCATCACCATCGTTCAGTCTTAATCACTAAACTAAATAAAACCCTGCGCCGTCACTGATGAAATAACAATAGCAGCGCATCAAGGAAGATTAAAATGAAGAACGCGGCCTGATTGATCAAATCATTTATTAAGAACAAATGGTGTGTTTACGGTGTCAACAATAGGATCAGGCGTTTACTGGTGCCACATTGCTTTCATCTCCTCTGTATTAATCCACATCGTTCTCATTATCACTGCTATTGTTATTAAGGCCGCCGTGACAGGGCCTTTGTCTCCCGGGACATGAATTACCAATAAATGGCTTCTCCAAAGAACATCGCCCCACGACTCCACGTCTCATTTGTTTGCAGCAAATCAGACGAGAAAATGAAAGGCGCTGGTGACCCACTGTAGGCGGACGTGCGCCTGCAGGGCGCGAGGCTTTGAACCCCGCGATTCATCTCTGGCTGCTGTGTTTCAGGGGGACAAGGAGGCGGAGCTCGGCCTGCCGTTCTCGCCGCTCTGCGACAGGAAGTCCACCATGGTGGCGCAGTCCCAGATCGGTACGTGGGGGGGGGTCTGCTCCAGTGGGGTTCATGGATGTAAAAGATCCACAGAGCATCTGAGGACACGGACGGCATCAATGCAAATACCAAAACACAACAAATGCTGTCTAAAAAAATAATCACGTTCTCAATCAAACATTAATGTATGACTCATGAACCACTGCATCAGCTGTGAGCCTCTGACCCTGCTGATCCAGGGCCTGTTCTCACATGCTGCTCTCTGCTCCCCAGGATTCATAGACTTCATCGTGGTGCCCACCTTCACCGTGTTGACGGACATGATGGAGCGCATCGTGACTCCGCTCATCGACGAGGCCTCTCACTCAGGCTTCGCCGGCTTCCGCCGCTCGAGGTGAGCCTCATATCTCTCCAGTCTGATGTTTTCACTGGGGTTTCGTTGGGTCCTGGGAGGCTCCGATTCCTGCCGGCTGCTCAGTAGCAGGTCGGAGCAGATGGAAGTGGGTGACTGTGTAACTCTGAGCCTGTTTTAATCAAGCAGCCTGGTCATTTAAGGACAGAAAGGCTTGTGTTCGCCAGCCCTTAACTTTCACAGCGACGATCCACGAACAGCCTCTGCTACAACAGCACATCCTATTCAAGCCTAGAGAACAGCAGATGATTCTCCCATGAGTAATCATGTCTGTGTGTGGAAATGCCTCCACCTTTCATCAGGCACAGGCACATACCTTGAAATTGACATTTTAGAAATGCTAGTCAGGTTCGCGTCGCCGTCGCCGCTGATGCAAAAGCCCTCTGAGTTACAAAGCAGTGATTTCTGTCTCCACTGGGTTCATCAGCTGGCTCATTACCACGGCGACCGAGTAAGAGGGTGCATTCCTCTGCCTCAAGTGTCGCTGATGTTTAACCCACCTGCAGTGAGATCATTTCAACCCTCCATTAGCTTAAACGTCTGATGGTGGCACGAGGCGGGTCTCTGGGAGTCAGCGTCAACCTGCGCGTGCTCCTCAGCAGCAGTCATTAGTCACTGGCTTCGCCTCCAGTGGAGACTAACCAAGTGGAAGTCCTCCTCTTCGCACACACCTGGGCGCTCATGGGTTTCCTCACAGCGACTTAGGATGTCTGCTAACCCGTCCTTCTCCTTCCTCTGTGTAATTGCCTTTATCTCGTGTGCAGACAGTCCTGGTACTCACAGACTGTACCCTAATAACTAGGTTATATCCCTAATTGCCCTCTGGGTTGGAGGGAGATGTCTGCAACTATTGGACTGGCTGCCTTGAAATTTGGTGCAGACATCATGTTCCACAAATGATGTACCGAAATAACCTCGGTGACCCATTAAAGGGGCTCCAAACAGAAGAATCACACTTTCATGAGGTTGGGGGATGCAGACGTGAGCAAAGAATGGTCAGAAACCTGTGGGTGAGGTGTGAAACTAAAGTTCCCTGTTGCAACGTGATGCATGTGTTGAATGAGCTGCTTCTGTGATCGCTGCCTTCAGCCGTGTGTTCTGCTCTGTCCAGTCTGAACAGTATTAGCTCAGACGAAGCCAAGAGGCAGAACGTGAAGAGCACCGGCTCCGACAGCAGCTCGTCGGTCCAGAGCTCCCTGCTGACGGTGGACATGAAGAACTTCAAGGCGTTGTGGAATGAGGAGGTTTATCAGAACAGAGAGAGGTGGAAAGCTCAGGCTGCCAAAGGTAAGCAGCTACTGGGAAACGGGACGTGTCCACACACATCATGGGGTCCAGCAGAATGCAGGAGATCGGCTTTTAAGGCTGCAGAGTTAGAAGTGTTAGTAGATTCAGTGGGAGACGCAGTGACTGTCTGATTTATAAAACTATAATCCGTAGTAAAAGCTCTGCGAGCGTCCCCTTCACTGCAGCGTTCCTCGAATGATAACGACCCGCTGAAGAGTCTGAACAGAACAACCTGTCACTGACCCGCTCTCGCTCTCTCCACACGTCACCTCAGAGGCGGAGGAGCGAGCGAAAAGGGAGGCGGAGGAGCGAGCGCAGCAGCAGGAGACGGAGCCCCAGGAGGTCCAAACGCAATCAGCGCCGCCCGACCCGAACCAGGACCAGGACCGAGCGGAGGAGGAGGCGCCCGACCCGGAGGTCAGACCCCCCGACGGCGACACGGGGGAGCGTGAGCAGGAGGCTCAGCCCGGGAGCAGCTCGCAGCAGAATGCTCCGCTGCAGAACGGTACGTGCCCACGGACGCCTTGACTTTGTTTATGTTTGAAGAATAAATATGTTGGTTTGATTTCTGTACAAAGATCTTTCCTCCGGTTCTCGAAGCGCTAAATCTGCCTCACTGTTGTTGGACACTTCAAATAAGGGTTGTTAAGGTCACCAAACACTGCAGCATCAACAATGGAGGATGATTTGAGCATTTCCCACAGGACAGAGTCATGTCTGACACCACACAGTGCACCTCAGTCACTACTGCCTGCTCCTCTGGCTTTTAGGAGAGCTGTCTGAAGGGGCCGAGTCTCCGGAGGCCGAGGAAAGCAGGAACAGAGGCGTCAGCGGTGAGTTGACAGGAGGACGCAGGCCACATCCGGCGCGACAGCCCTCACACTCACGAACACGGCCGCGTTCATGTGCTTTTAACTGTTTGTTCATGCGTTTAAACAGAGGGAGCCATGGAATAGTGACCCGCGCCGCTTTGGAAGCCAAAGGAGAGAGAACTCACAGGAAACGCCATCGGTTGGAGTGTGTCGCCCCCTGCAGGACGCGCGCAGACTTACGCCCACACTCACCACCCCCACCCCCACGCGCCCGTCACCCGTGGAGCCCGTGGCTTTGTGTGCATCCACCCCCCCCCTGCTTCCAGAGCGCGAGCGTCGCTGGCGGGGATGAACAGGAGCCTTGCACTGTCCCACTGACACGGAAGATGCTGCTTTTGTTGTGTGTTTGCCGATGGGACACGTAGCCGCCGCACAAGACCTGCTGATCCACACTGACTCCCACAGTTCCCACTGATCCCCACTGTGTCACACCAATTCCCACTGTTAAACTGTCCCGCTCTCGTTTCTTAGAGTTCGGCTCCATGAAGCCTGGTTAGAAGCCCATTTAGAGACACGCAGACATTTCCAGTTATAGTGATTTATGTCCTCGCACAGAAGTGTTTCATGGGGAAATGTAGTATCAGAGGGACTTTTACAACTGCTTCAAGTGGTGGTTGTAGACTTCCTTCATCAACCCTTCTTCTGTGGCTCCTGTTGGGGCCTCGCCTGTTTTTGCCTCCAGCTGTGGTTCATTCCACCCCTGGAAACGTTTTTCAGACCTCGTGCACTTCGGGTCCATCTGTGTTCCTTTGCAGACTCTCATTTAGTTTTACTTCACTGTATATAGTGAAAGAGGAGCGGCAGAAACGCTGGGCTTCTACGAGCCTCCAACACATATTTTTGGATGTAAAATGTAAACTATTATAGTTGAAGCGCTCAGAAATTAGAATGCAACGTTTGCATTTCAAACATATCACACGTCCACAACGTGTTTAATGTTTTGTAACGTGTTAAATCTCCTTGTTTACCTTTTTTTCTACCATTGGTTGTGCGTTCCATGCGTCTGACACACTCGCAGCGCGGCGCTGACTCTTCTCGATGCCTTCTTATTCAGCTGTAGCAAACGCCAACGCCGTCGCCGGGTTCCGTCTGCTCGGTTCCGTCCGCTCGGTTCCGTCCTCTCGGTTCCGTCCGCTCGGTTCCGTCCTCTCGGTTCCGCTGCGGCGGCTCCACCTCCCACGCTGTCGGTGTCATGTTTAGTCCATGTGTTTACACTGTGCCCGTGACGCATCCGAGGCCGTGAGTCCAAACTGTGTGTGCATTTTAATTGTTTGCCAGTTGTCTATAGAAGATGCAAATATTGCTTCCTGTGCATATGTAACATATTGAACTACTTATTATGTATAATTAGAATGAACAAAATAAGCATTTTTGCAGTATTTGCATAATTTTTCCTAAAACTGTGCACTTTCATTTTGTCTTTTCCTTCATGTTTTATTGAGATCCAGCTCGTGGTACTTTTATTTTGAAGTATTCTGTGCACTGCTACATAGTCTTATGTGTATATATAGTCTTCAAAAAGGGTAAATGGGAAGAATTATTGTTTTTTTACCTCTTTGATTTGATGCACGTTCTCCATTTTTATATTCCAGGAACGTTAGCTTTGTGCTGGGATCACACGCTTCTTTCTACCTAAAATCCAGTCTGTGCTTGTGCTTAGTCAAGCCGCTGACTGAATGTGTGCCTCTACATGTACGTTACGTGTCTCATGCTTCACGTTGTTGTGCTGACACAGAACCAGCTCAAATCTTCCTCCCACTGTAAACTACAGGAGTCGTGTGACGCTGCAGACGCTTAGTGTTAGTAAAGGTTTGTTTGGCTCGCGTTCATTTGGCTGTTTAACATGTTCATTCTGTTTTTTGCCTCAGAATGGATTAATGTCAAAACCTACGTCTTCATGTGCATTGATCCTTTTTTTCTCCTATGTGTCAGTTTTATTTTTTTCCACCTGCTGTGAAGTCAGATGTGGTTGAGATGTAACTATAATGTTAACGGTAACAATCAAAGGAGACAGAATTAAACCAAACTTACTGCATCCAGAATGTGGCCTGACCTGCAGTCGACCAACGCATTTACAGTGTTGGTCTTTACTGTGTTTGGATATTTAGCAGGACTTCAAACTAACCATAACCAGAAGCTGTGTCTGCAGCGCGTAACGACTTCTAAACACTGTTGACCTGATTTATTGTTTGATTGTCTCATGTTTAGTCTGAATCACTCTGTAAAGACTGAACTTAACTGACTGAACTGTGTGTGTGTGTGTGTGTGTGTGTGTGTGTGTGTGTGTGTGTGTGTGTGTGTGTGTGTGTGTGTGTGTGTGTGTGTGTGTGTGTGTGTGTGTGTGTGTGTGTGTGTGTGTGTGTGTGTGTGTGTGCTGGAAATCTTAATGTGCATTTCTGATCTCCTCACTGTGACTTGCTAAACTGATGTGTGCGTGTGTGCGCGTGCGTGTGTGTGTGGGTGTGTGTGTGTGTGTGTGTTCAGAGAGCATAAAGCTAAAAATGATGCAGTGATTTGTAGAAATGTGGATTTTTCACCACCAAATTCCAAAACACACCTTTAGTTACGAGTGTTTTTACTCAAAGGTCATGTTCTTCTCACTTTATATTTAACTGCTGTGCATAAAACAGCTGGAAACACACAATGATATAACATTGGCTTTAGACTGATGAGACCATTAAAAACTGAGGTGGACAAATTAGCTACCAACACTAAAGTTCTCTGAGACAGTAGGATGTAGTGTGTGTGTGTTTGTGGGTGCGTGCGTGCGTGCGTGTTTCTGTGGGTGCGTGTGTGTGTGTGTGTGTCTGCGTGCGTGTGTGTGTGGGTGCGTACGTGTGTGCGTGTCTGTGGGTGCGTGTGCGTGCGTGCGTGCATGCGTGCATGTGTGTGTGTCTGTGCGTGTGTGTTACTATCCCATGCCGGCCAGGCGGCCGTGTGTGCCACCATGCTCTGTGACTGCACAGTCGTATCAATAAATCTGGACTCAAAGGGCTCAGATCACGTGTGCCTGTCTTTCTTGGTACCGTTCAGCTCATTCATCAGGAACACACCACACACACAGGCATCTTGGAGTTTGGAAGTGGGTTTGGAACTTTGGAGCCACGAACCCATGATGGAGCCAGACTGGGCCCAAGATGAAACCTGGATGAATTATTAACTTTACTTTTATTTTGAAACCACTCACTTCCTGGTTTCTCCCGTCGGTCTCGCCCACCTTGACGAAGCTGGTTAAACACATTGACCTGCCTCCATCTCCTTGGAAGCAGCTCTCACACCTGTCACAGGTGGTCTGTGTGCGTATTTGGCCAGTTCTTCATGATGTCCTGCTTCTATTCACCTTATAAGAGCTCAAGCCTTTTATATGAGCTAAGTTGGTTGCATGAGACAGTCCCTCTCACTTTAAAGACGAGGCCAATGGTCCTTGACCTTTGACCTTTGCTATACTCGCGTTCGCATACGTTCAGTCATCTCTGGAGTGCTGCACGCTGAGCTCCTCAGCCTCTGGACGACCCTGTTCACTTTCCCACGTGTTTCAGACGTCTCCAATCCTGCGTCCTGTTACCTGCTTCCGAATAAACCTTTTAATCTGTGCACAGTAAATTGCTGCGTTTTACTGGAACCAGTATCCGGCCTGGTGGTCGTCCTGAGGATCGGTCCACAGTTGCCCTCGTATTTTCCTCACCATTTGTTTACATCAGTGCATTTATTATTTTCTGTCCCCTTCACAGTTCTGCATCTTTGTCGTCTCATCTTTTAGTAACTTACTGAATTAGCTGCAGCACCGACACACGCTGAAGCCCCACTAGAGGTCTCTGTTTGACTGGAAATCGCACCGAGCTGCTCGTCAGACCTGACGGGACGCGTCGCTCTCCCATGACGGCCTCCACGCCGCTCCTTATCCAGCGCATAGGCAACTCCACAAACATCCTACACAGAGCACATATTTATCACGCGGAGCATGCATATTCATGGGCAGGTTGATGGAGCTCGTGGAGGGATGCGTTGGGGTTCTCAGCGCAGCGCTGAGTGCCGGAGCAGAAGGCGAATGTTAATTCAATTATACGGCAGCTGTTCCTTGGTGCCCATGGCCACTGTGTTTGCACTAGAACAGAAATCTTGTATTAGGTCCCTCGCCATAAAAGACCATTGCCAGGCATGAGAATGGGGACTGCCTGTAACCAAGAGCCATCAACAGTGTTTTAAAGAGCTTTTAATGCTTATTTTTAACTCAATCAAGGCACTTGGTGCCGCTGCAAAATAAGATTTGTGTTTCTTATTGTTGCAGCTCGCTGTTGATTTACGCAGCTCCGATTTTGGGTCATTACTCAATGAAATAGTCCATCTGCTAAGAAGTTGAATGTGCAAATGAGCTTCTTTTGCTGCATTAAGTCAAGTGGGAGGTTGTTGGGTAGAGGTGTGTGTGTGTGTCCTGTGGCGGCTGCGCCATTATTTAGAAATGAACAGCTCTATTGCTTTTAGCATTACGAAGCCAGCATGCAGTGTAGATGCCAAAGTCTTTATATACAAGAGGTGCACAGTTCATGCATGTGTGTGATGGTTGAGCTTCACCTGTGACATGATGTGTACTGTGTGTGTGTGTGCGTGCATGCAAACGTGGATGCGGCCCAACACAAAGCAAGCAAAGTGTGGGTAAGAACCAGTGGAACCAGTGGGACGGAGGCCGAGGCCGCTCTGACCCAAACAGAGCAGACAGCGGGTTCTCCCCCTTAACGACAGGCGGCCTCATCACGCAGTGTGTAAAGTAGACGTTACATATCAAGCTGTTTAATGAAACAGAAACCCCGTGGATCCACTGCAAAGAGCACTGAGCTCTATTTAGAGAGACTGATCGAGCGCCCAGAATCAAAGGACCCTGTGGCACGAGCTGCTAGTGTGTCTGGGAATTGGCCCAACTCTTAAAGAGCCGAGCGCCCCTCATCCTGACTGGGGGCCGCCCCCCGAACAGGAAGGAGCCATTTCTGCTGGCAGCCAAGTGGCTCCGCTCCTGGACGCGTGTCAGGTGAGGAGCGCCGGCTGCCAAGCGTGAGGCCCTCAGGTGGAGGCGAGGGCCGGGCCGGGCCGGGCCGGGCCGGGCCGGGCCGGGCCGGGGCAGAACCCCCCCCCCATCAGCTCAGTGACACGAGCTCCAGACCAGCCTCTGGCAGAATGGACCGTTGGGGCGGTTCGGCCACGTCTGCAGGGCGATCGGCGGTTCTGGAGAACACGGTCCTGATGGAACCCAACTTGAGTCCATGCGGCGGCAGAGCAGCAGGGCTGGAGGCCTTCTAGGAGCTGTGGTGGTCACTTGGCAGCATGTCCTGCTTTTGCATGCTTTTTTGCATTCGTCTCATGCAAATGTGCACAGATTTGAAGTCAGATCCGAATCCTGCACACGGGGACTTGAACGGAGCCATCGAGTGCTTATTTTTCATGTGCTTAACGTTCACGTCGTGATGAATTGTTCATGCGACTGCAAAGATTTATCACTGTATACTTACTGCCTTTCTCCTGTTTTGATGTCATAGAGTGCTTCAGTTTGAATCAACCTCGAACCAATTTAGCGCCGAGACACCATGTTGCTCGTTCTTGCTAAAACTGGTTAAACACAGATGGCGCGGTGTCACGTTGAGACGATTCCAGCGACGCCACAATGGAGTCGAGGAGAAGGTGGAGCCGCCGCGAACAGTCAGGGGTGAGTTTCCTCCTAATGGATCCGGCTCCTGCAAGTTAAATGACGGGAAACCGCTTAAAGACAGAATAATGTGAAGAAGTGCTGAATAGAGGGCGGTTCAGTAGAAAAGATGAGGCCAGAAACGGAGCAGCGGCTCCTTTTATTAGTGAAGTTCTTATCATCACCAAAGTACCTGCTCCCACTACTGTGAATATTCAGTAAACTGGTGCATCTGCCTTTAAATATTATTTGCATGTAAAGCTTTAACAGTGCTAATTGCAGTTTTTTCATATTGAACATGCAGCGTCTCCTTCTGCAGGTTATGATCTTTATGCTCAGACCGGAGACTGTAGAAATAAAACAGAACAGTAAAGCGCGCGCTAAATATCCCCGCTTTAGTGATGACACGTGGCTCGAAGCGCGGCGAGGCGACGGAGCTGAGGGTCGTTGATGAGGCGGGAGGCAGAAAGAAACCCGTATCAACACCGAGAGTGTCGATTAGGTGAGAAGACGACTCCGCCGCGCTGTCAATCATCCCGGATCCACGCCGGAGCACGCGCGGCGCTGCTGGCACGTCGTCCGTCACATAACGGGATTCAGTGGGAGCCCGTTGTCAGACGTCCCCGCAGTAAATAACGTTTGTCATTCAGTGCTTATAGCAAACTAAAGACGCGGCTCTTTGCTTAAATATGAAATCTGACACGTTTATTTATTTTATCACTTTCTGGGTTGGGAAGTGTCGCGTTCTACCACAACAGATTGTCGCAGCCACTTTGAATGTGTGCGAACAGATTGTGCTTTGAAAGAGAAGCGGGCGCCTCCAGCGACATTTCACGTCCGCATCCCCGCTCTGTCTGCAGAACGGGACCGACATCTTTACATTATACATTTTCAAAAACATATCCATTATTCATATCCCCATATTTTAATACTATTAGCACTTCTGTGCCACCCACCTAAATACCTGTGTGTTTCTTATCAAAGGACGCGCGACGGCCTGAGCGGCTGCTTCGCGCGTGACGAGTCGCGTGGAGCGCCACACGCCGCGCGCGGAGTGGGATCTGTGGGGTCGTTTCGTGGCCGTCCGCGCTCAGGCCTCGGCTCCACACGCGGGTGGAGCTCCGCGCACGCGGGAACGCGCGGCTCCACCTGCGTGGGAGGTGTGTCCACGCAGCAGCTGAGCGGGGCAGCATATGGAGCTTCTAATTGGGTGGAACAGCACAGCTGGAGGACACCGGTCCGGATCCCGGCCGCTGGTAATCAGCACCGCCATCGCCCTCGCGCACCTAAGCCGCAGCACCGCGCGTTTTAGTGCAGTAGCGAACGCAGCCATGCAGCAATGATGGAAAACAAAGATGGCGGTGCTGGCGTTTATTGACGTGCAGGCTTTGAAGCTGGATTCACCTTCTAATGACGGTGGACTCAAGTTTGCTTGTTTTGGCTCCAACAATTTGATAATAATCCTTTTTTGAAAGATATGTCGAATGATAATAATGTTTTTTACATCCATTACTTCCAGGTTTGAAGTAACTTTAAGTACATGGAGTCGGTTTCGATTGACAACAACAATTAATGATGTAGAACATGTTGAAATTCTCTGATGAGCTGGAATTGAGAGTCTCACTCTGCTTCGCCACCGTCAGACGCGTGTGAGACTCACTTCACATTAGGTGTTGACAGCAGCACATTAAGACATGATGCGATTCCCTGAAGTTATTCTAACTCCACCACAGTTGAAGACTGTAAAACAGTTCATCACATTTGGTAAAAAGCTACATCTTTTTGACTGAAGCAGGATTTGATTGTTCCAGATGTTTCTTTCTTGTATCCTACAAATACTGCGCCTGAAGGAATCTGGCCTGAACGGGTTTTTACACACATTCAGTGTGTTTGCACCCGATGCTTCATCTGCATGGGCGCCTGGTGAGAGGCTGGAGGCCCCGTCACAGGCCGAGGCCGCTCCGTCAGCGCGTTGGACCCGGAGCGGCGTGACCCCGTCGCCACCAGCCGCCGCCACCCGGGCACGAACCCCCTTTAACTGCTGACATCAATTGAGAAACGTTTGCAGCTCAGCGTGCGATCGGCAGCGCCTTCATTTGCAGCTCTGCACCGCGCGCCGTGCCTATAAAAGCTGATAATGTGATAATTAAAAGAGCTGACAGGCACGAACTGTCAGCGAGACACCCTGATTTACCAACCTCTGCTCTTTGTTATACCTCTCAAATTACAATACTTCCACCCTGCAAGTACGACACATAAAATACCATTTGAAATAATTAACTAGATTAGAAGTGTTGTGAAAAAAAACTGAAGTTGAGGCGTCTCAGTGCGGTTGGATGAAACCTTTCTGGAAACATCACAGGATGTGAAACGTGGATTTGTTGCAGACAAAAGATCACTACCATGTCTCTCTCTCTCCCGCTCTCTCTCTCTCAACCACACCATGATTTATTACCTGAAAAGACAAGAGAACTAATTAGTGGAGTAATTAATTAATATAAATTTGCATATTTGCATTTGCAATTAGTGCAGTCAACTGATTAGTCTGAGATGGGGAGTTTGACTCATCAGATGCTGGTGTGTTTGTGTGTGTTGGACCAGAACGCTCAGCAGACCAGCTGAGGCATTTTGGGGGAAGGCGGTGATGATTCTCTTTGCATTTCTGCGTCCGCGTGCAGGTTCCGGCCCGCGCCTCGCGCGCCTCGCGCGCCCCGGACCCTCACCTCGGCCGCTGATCGATGCCCCGCTGCGTCCAACGCGCAGGGATTGATAAGTCGCCGTAATTGATTCTCCTTGCAACAAGGTCATTCGCACGCGTACGCCGGTGCGTGCGCGCCGCATAACTGAGGAGCGCACGCACCCATGTCGAGCGCCAGCTGTGCCCCAGTCTGGAGCTGGCAGCGAGCCACTGGGCCTTTTCCACGGGGGTACTTAATGTCCACGGGCCCGGATTCCCTGCTGGAATCTCTCAACCAGCGTTTGGAGCTGACATGGTTTAGGATTAGTCGCTTGGTTTGCTGGTGTCGCTGTGAATTGGAATAGTTTAATAAACAAAACCAGAGAAGGTTCTTCAGACAAACTACTAATGAAGACGACAGTGCAGCGTTTCCATCAACACCTCCCCCCTCATCATCATCATAGTTTACGTCCCCGCGTGTAAAATAGCTGCTGCTTCTCATGAAGTGGCCACTGTTTGTTCTTTTGTTTCCACGCGAGGCGCTGACACGCGTCATCTGCACGCGAGCAGCAGCTCCTGGGTGAAGGAAGTCGTCCTCGGCCGCACGTGCTCATGGGAAAAGAGCTGGAGATCACCTCCCGGCCTGTTTTAACGCCAGGGTTCACAACCTGGAGTATCAGAACACACATTTGATTTAAGCTTTTATAGATCGAAGGGAAAAGCTGATACTGAACACGAGACCCGCGTTTCACCTGTTGAGAATCGAATCCAAGTGCGTTACAGGCAACATGACGTGAATTCATCTTCGCTGCATTAGTCGTTATCCCTCTCCGGTCTGTGTTTTTGACGGTAAACGTGGGCCTCCCGGTGCCGATTACCGGCGCTGCCAGATGATCGGTGCGCGGTGGAGGTCCCGTGGGACGCTGAGCACGTGGTCTCGGCTGCCACGAGACGTCAGCGGCAGATGGCACGGGTACCCGCTGCTGGCATGGGTGTCAGTCCTCAAAGAGAGGAGGAAGGGAGGAGAGGCTGAGCGAGGGAGCGAGAGGAAGAGCGCAGTCCACGCAGACGGAGAACAGGCTGCGCAGCTTCGAGCACCTTCCTCCAACTCGCTGGTTTTGAGGGGAGGAAGCTGCGGCGCGGACTCAGCGGAGAGATTTGGGACCATGCGAGGTGCGCACTGAGCGGAGGTGGGTTCCGCTTCATCTTGCTGTGTGCCTTTGATTCATTATTACAACCTTTAATCAGATGTAAATACTGAAGTGTGTGTTCGTCACTCGGGTCATTACAACTAAACGCGTAAATAATAACAATAACTTCATCAAACAAATACAGTGTTTTAATTCAGACTCGTTCGTGGCTTTGACTAACTGTTCCTCTTCCTTTTGGAAGGATTCCTCCACATGGTAATTAACTGACAGCCCTAAAAGACGCCGGGCTCTGGGGTGATTTTGATCTTTTCGCCCTGGTCTCGCAGGAAATATGTTGACACTGCCTTTCGAGGAGCCTCATATCATGTGTGAGCCGCGGTTCGGCGCTAATTATCCCCGTGAAAGCCTTGCGCAGAGCCTGGAGCAGGAGCGACAGCGCAACCCGGACGGGTCCAGCTCGGACATGAGGGAGGTCGAGGACGACGTGTCCGACAGGGACGAGGACGAGAGGGAGGACGATCCGGACGAGGACGGGCTCCCGAAGAAGCGCGGGCCGCGGAAAAAGAAGCCCGGCAAGGAGCAGATGGACCGGGCCAAACTCCGGCGCCAGGAGGCCAACGCCCGAGAGCGCAGCCGCATGCACGGCTTGAACGCGGCGCTGGAGAGTCTGCGCAAAGTTGTGCCATGCTACTCCAAAACGCAAAAGCTCTCCAAGATCGAGACGCTCCGACTGGCCAAAAATTACATCTGGGCCCTTTCGGAGACGCTGAGCGCCGGGAAGAGACCGGACCTCCTCGCCTTCGTGCAGACGCTGTGTAAAGGATTATCTCAGCCCACCACCAACTTGGTGGCGGGTTGTCTGCAGCTCAACGCCAGGAACTTCCTCACAGACCACAACGGGGAGGTCATGTTCTCGGGCCGATCGCCGTATGACGCCATGTACTCGTACCCCGGCGCAGACGTCAGCACGCCGCCCGGCCACAGCGGCGCGAGCCTGGAGGGCAGCGCCAAACCCTTCCGCCACTACAGCTACGGCGGCGCCTACGAGCCCTACTACGAGAACCCGTCCCCGGAGGGCGGCAGCCCGCATTTCGACGGCCAGCTCAGCCCCCCGATGAACTTTAACGGGATTTTCTCCCTGAAACACGACGACCCACCGGACTACGGCAAAGGCGGCCACTACGGCGTGCGCTACTGCAGTGCGCCAGGGCGCAGCGCTCTGGCGCACAACTCCATGTACCGAGTGTCTCCAGAGGCCCGTTTCCCCTACGACCTCCACGTCCGCAGCCAGTCCTTCCAAGCACAAGGGGAAGTCAATGGCTCTTTCCACAATTAATCAATCAGCTGGACAGAGTTCAAGTTTCAGAAGCGATGCACCCCCCGCCGCCCCCCGCAGAGGTCGTGAGTGGATCGAACCGGGCTTCAGACGAGCCGAGGCGCTGCAAAAATGTCCCTTTGAACACGTAATGTTGGGTTAATTGTTCAGTCCAAATTTTTGTTTTTTTAAATATGTAAATTATATAAAAACCTGCAACTTAGATATAATAATTTCACTGCTCTCAATTCTGGCTCCACGAAATGTTTGTCCGTGTGAAGCAGAAAAACGCCGAATCAAATCGGGCGCTTTCAGTTTAAAGGTTGTTGGTTCGTTTGAACAAAATTAAGATGTTGAGGTTTATTGTCGCACTTTCGTTTCCACAGTATCTCAGACGCATAGAATAAATCGGTAGGAACAGATGTCTGCAGTTACTACGCATTTCTGTATTTGTGAAACCGGGGTATATTAAAGCTGACACGGAATCAGCTACACGCAACGTCAGGGGACGAGGGATCTCCAAAAGCTCTGCTTCATCAGGGAAGTTTGCTGAAACCAGATTGGAGTTCAGATCCAGCCTGTTAGCAATAAAATGTCCGTTGAGCTATGCAAGGCAGCCGAATGCAATGTTCGCTTAGGAAACCCACGTGTGCGTTTCCTCTCACGAGGCGTTTGTCGCCGTGTAATTAAATTAATGGAAGTGAGGCTAAATTAAATATTAAGTTAATTATTTAAAAACAAGTCAGTTAAAAAATGCATGTGTTTGGTTGATGTCATCTGAGGCTGTGGGGAAACGCTCAAATAAATGCATTGGTGTCTGGAGAAAACAATGCTCACGAGGAGAATGTAAATTATTGCTGTATTTATTTATTTAAGCTTATTTATTATAAGTCCGTCGATTTGAACGTGGATAATATATTATAAAATATTGTAAACGCAGTGTTACCCTTTCTGTGAATCCCATCCGTCCCAAGTTTGTTTCAGTTGCGTTGTTGTATTTCGCCACCGCTGAAAGTCAAACACTGGAAGGAAAATCACTTTGGAGCGACACGAATCCATCGACATGCCTTAAAACGGACGACGACCATCAATATGCAACGAAGTGGAAGTTGGGGATAGTTTGATGTGAACTTTTTACACTTTCTGGCTCCTGCTGAGCAGCAACTGTGATGCACTTCATGTATTTCTGCACAACGTTGGTGACCTTGCTCTCATAAATCCTGTTGGTTTTGTAACTTTTACTCGAATGATGGATCATTATTGAATGGTTTGCTATTTGATTTCTGCTGATCTCTTTCACACACACACACACACACACACACACACACACACACACACACACACACACACACACACACACTGGAAACTCGTTATGGATCGAAATATTCGTGAAGTAATGTTCATGTTTTGTGATGTGTTTGTCGCAATAAAATGAAGAAGCTGCTTTTCAGCCTTCTGTGGAGATGATCGGCAGCAGATGGCAATTACAAAATAAATTGTTAGACAAAATAAATCAAGATAAAAAAAACGCCCGGAGCGTATTTTTATTATTTGTTTTTCTGCAGCTGAACCGTGAAACCCTCGTGCGTAGAGGCCTGTAGCTCTGCGCGAGCACCTTGAGCCGTAGTTCTATCTAAAAATCCCAATTCTTTTATTTTTATTTCATCGATGTTTTTGATTAAATTCCTAAAACCGTAAAAACATAACACTGAATTTTAGGCAGTTAAAAAAAGCTCCGTCGATACACTTTGAATGCATTTCCGCTGGTCAGATGGTTGATCTGTGACGAAATGCCACCAGTCGCTGGATGTCGGCCAGGTGATCCCAGACCCGCAATTAGCCCCGAGGTGCCGCTGCTAAATTGATTTTATTTTCAATAAAAGCATTCGCTGCCTCGGATTTTCATATTTCAGTGTCCGATGGAGCTTTATATTTCTGTGATTTTAGTTTAGCGGACGTTTTATTCATGTCAGCATTTTAACCAGACAAAACAGACAGGCAGACGGACACACACACACACACACACACACACACACACACACACACACACACACACACACCATCATATCAACACAACTGAATAAATAAGAGCTTGAAAAAGATATCTTAGAAATGGTCGTTGAAATGTATTAATTTTGTACTGATCAAAGCAGTTTCCAGTTTCCAAATCTGCAGTTTCCACATTTAATTTAAACAAAGTTTAGATCTTGAATCCTAAATTAATCCTCCAGTACGGACACACAATTAACAGAAAAACTTAGGCGAGAGTGGGATAATTTCTGGTCAACAGACTGAGCAGGAGTCTGTTCGGCCGTAATTTACCAACATAAAGTTCTCAGTGACGCCTCGTAAACCCAGCAACCTTTTTATCCACCTGCCTTATTTTTATTTTCAATTCCTGCTGCTGACATTTAGTGTAGTTGGCAACTGGAACAAACATTAACCTTTGCATCGCATTAAAAACACAAACACCAAGTTCTCTCTTTGCATTTGAGTCCAGTTACCAGTTATTGATACCTAATAAATCAGTATGGCTGCTTTTCATGTTCCGGTCCTTTTGGGGGGTGAAGCAGCGATGCCGTAACTTCCTGGAATGTGATTCTGCTGTTTGCAGCCAACAGGACATTCAGCACATCTGGAACCTCCCAGAACCTCAAACATCAGGGCAGTTTCTGGAGGAGACGCTGTTGTTTTGCTGCCTTCGTTCCCTCATTGCTCTAATCATTGGACCCAAAGGCCGGGCGGTGAGGGTCCCTGTGGGGCCCTAAAACCACCTCTTTAGCCTCCCATCCATCAGCGCTCAATCGGGCCTTATGCGTCTCTTTCTCCAACATTCTCCCCCCGTCACTTTTATGGCGTTCTCTTCCGCGCTGCATCGGGTGTTTGTGCGTGGAAATACATGTATGAGAGCTTGTTCAGATCCCTCTCGGGGGCTTCACACGGCGGCTGACGAGTGGGGAGGCGAGAAGGCGAGGAGGCGAGGAGGCAAGGAGGCGAGGAGGCAAGGAGACAAGGAGACGAGGAGGCGAGGAGGCGAGGAGACGAGGAGGCGAGGAGACGAGGAGGCAAGGAGACTAGGAGAGGAGGAGGCGAGGAGACGAGGAGACAAGGAGACGAGGAGGCAAGGAGGCGAGGAGACGAGGAGGCAAGGAGACTAGGAGAGGAGGAGGTGAGGAGACGAGGAGACGAGGAGGCGAGGAGACAAGGAGACGAGGAGGCGAGGAGACGAGGAGGCGAGGAGACTAGGAGAGGAGGAGGTGAGGAGGCAAGGAGATGAGGAGGCGAGGAGGCGAGGAGGGAGGGACGCTGCCTCCCACCCACAGGGTCCACAGAGCGACATGCAGCAGTTTAGCATGGGGTCAAACGTGTGCACACACACACCCCTGCATTCATGCAGCTCATTATGGGCTGGAGCGCGAGGGAAACAAGAGCAAGGATGGAGGCAGCGCGGGAGCATATGGCCCCGCGCTGTGTGGGAGGAGAAGGACAGGAGCGGGGATCTGCATCGTATAGAGGTGCATCTGCAATCTGAGATGTGCGATCATAATTAGTGCCAAACAAACACCGTGTTTCTATAGGGACGCGTTGCAGACGCACAACAGTCGACTCACAAAGTGGGAAAACTTTCGTGCAGGCACCTAAAAAGCGAGTCCGTCCTTATATGCGCTTTATTTTGTTATCTATTATGATAATTTATTGTAATAAGGAGACGCTCCTCTGCAGTGTCTCAAAATCTGAGCACCAGTCAAGAAAAAGTAAAATAAATGTTGCCCGCCATGTCGGCAAGCATCCTCGGGTTCTGTGCCATTCCCAAGCCCCAGATGGTGTGGGATGGGAAACGTTCCCCCATTAAATTCCTAATAATCATTTCTCCTGTGGAATCGGGGGTGGTGGCAGTAGGGATGGAGAGAGGCGGGTGTGTGTGTGTGTGTGTGTGTGTGTGTGTGTGTGTGTGTGTGTGTGTGTGGCTGGGCTGGTGGGTGAGGGGAGTAGAGGGATTTGGTGTTTTAATTAGACAGATTTAAGGAGCTGAACCCCCTCCACAGACCGCGTGTGTGCAGAGACTCGGCTTCATTTGTGCTCATTTCTGTGGGTGCGTGTGTGAAAGCGACTCGAGCTGTGACGTGCGTGTGTGTGTGTGTGTATGTGTGTGTGTGATGCAGGTCACGCTAGGGCTGATGCTGCAGCAGAGGAGGCCTGACACTCCAGTGCTATGGGCCAGGATCTCATTAACATGTCAGATTGGTGGATCAGTCGCTCTGGCAGCCGGCCCGGCCTCTCACAGGAAGTACTTTCTCTCTATCTGTGAACTTGGCACTGAGAGGTTAGACGGGCGGGGGAGGGGGGGAATATATTGGCCTGGAGGAGAGAGGAGAGCATTAATTATAATATTTGGTCAGATTGGATAAATATTGGGTGAGGGATTGTGGTGTAAGAGCTGCTTTTATCTGTGGGGTGAAGTGGAAATGGATGAGGATGATTTCTGTGCATCGACTCCTGCAGTTGCACTATTTTGGAGGTGGAGATATGCAAAATAAGTGACAGGAGCATCTGTCACTACATCACCTTGGTGCTTTGTGCTCTTTGTGTGGGGATAGTCTGACTGGGTGTGGACGCCTGCGTGCGTGTGCGGCTACAATGGGAGACGGTGAAAGGTGTGTTCAGGAGCAGGTGGGAAGAATACAGGGGTGTGATCCTCTGACACCCCAGCAACACCCTATTTCAGGGCACGGGTGCTACGGGGTGAAGTGGTTTCAATTCCCTCGACTGTGAACGAGAGCATCTGGTAGCTCGACGGCACCGTGGCACAGACAGACGGACGGACAGGCAGGCAGGCAGGCAGGCAGGCAGACAGACAGACAGACAGACAGGCAGGCAGGCAGGCAGGCAGGCAGACAGACAGACAGACAGGCAGGCAGGCAGGCAGGCAGGCAGACAGACAGACAGACAGAGAGGAAGACAGACAGGCAGGCAGACAGACAGACAGACAGACAGACAGACAGACAGACAGACAGACAGACAGACAGGCAGGCAGGCAGGCAGGCAGGCAGGCAGGCAGGCAGGCAGGCAGACAGATAGATAGAAAGGAAGACAGACAGACAGACAGACAGACAGACAGACAGACAGACAGACAGACAGACAGGCAGGCAGGCAGGCAGGCAGGCAGACAGACAGACAGACAGACAGACAGACAGACAGACAGGCAGGCAGGCAGGCAGGCAGACAGACAGACAGACAGACAGACAGACAGACAGGCAGGCAGGCAGGCAGGCAGGCAGACAGACAGACAGACAGGCAGGCAGGCAGGCAGGCAGGCAGGCAGGCAGACAGGCAGAGAGATAGACAGGCATATACGCTGCTGTTTCATCCTGTCACTGTCAGAACTGAGGCAGAAAAGAAAGAGATGAAATCAAGTTTGTTTATAAAGCAACTAATTTAATCAAACCCCAGAAAGCGCTAAAAAGTTAAAACAAGAACAAGGTGTACTGAGAAACGAGAGGGTGGAGGCCACGACTCCGCTTCAGTCTAAACAGATGGATTCCGAGTTTCCAGATTTCCTGAGTTTAAAAGTGAACGAACGCTGACCTGGTCCGACGTTGGGACCAGACGCTGATGAACCTGCCATCACACCGATGATCACAGACGTGGGATGAGTTACACTTTGTTTGTTTTTCATACACATAGATGCATTTCTGTGGCATTAAATATTCATAATGGCTCAAATTAACCAATGGATTTGAGTCTTTGATACATGAATAAGATGTTTCTGAATCAAACTTACATGACCTGGTTAATGTTAATGTCTTAACCTACGGTGGACGGTTGAAGGTTTTGCCGTCATTTAACGAGTTCATGCTTTAGGACCGTGGACATTGAAGCTGCTTCCTGCTTATTTACAGACGGACGATGGATCAGACCTTTCCTCCACGCTGGCTAATGTTAGCACCGGCACGCGTGCGTAATAGCATTTGGAAATGAGAAATCACCAACATTAAACATGTAAGAACAAGAAGGAACTTTCTTGGTTCATCTAGACTAATTATATAGCGCTTTGTGAGGAGTCATTAGGTCCATAATTAACTATCTATTAGTATGGAGAAAGAATCCATTCATAATATCGATGCTAAAATGACTTAGTGCTCCTTCTTCACCCATAATATATTGTTTCATAATCACTCCTCCTTTTGATTAACTACATCCTTGATCGACTATCAAATATCACTTGTGTGATCAATTCAGTCGAGGTGATCGCTTCGCTGCCAACTTCCGCTGTATGAAGTGCAGAACCGAATCCGGTTCCCACTTTGAACTAGTTTTTAGTTTTAGTCACTGTGCAGGTGCTGTTTGTAAAAAAAACAAGCTAGTACACAGGCATCATCTGGCAAAGAGCAGCAACAAACAACAATGAGCGCGAGCGGAATCCAATTAAAATTTTCTATGGCGGCGACTAAGTCCTCTGCGTTTACACTGTAAGTCATGCAGATGAACATGGAGGATTTGAGTGGAGGTTATGATTGTAACAAATGTCCCAACCAGGCTGGAGACTTATCTCCTCCATGTCTGATCTGTCTCCTGGAGAATCTCAGCATCTCTTTTTAGTATTCTGGTCCATTCTGCGCCATCACCAATCTGGCCCATACTGCCTTTCAAGCATTTCCTGTGGGACTCATGCTGTGTTCTCGAGGCCTCTCTCCCTCCCTTTCTCTCCCCCCACACACACACACACACACACACACATGCTGTGGACTGCAGAGGGAAGTGAGCTGTCTGCGGAGGGTTGGATTCTTGGTGCTGGTCCAAAAATGTGTCACTCGGGACACGCATGGCCTGCTGGAGGCAGGAATTCTGTCGCTAATGGGCCCCGCAGCCGTCGGCACCACCTGGGGATATGGGAGACGGGATGGATAGATGGGGGAGGACTGAGGAGGGAGGGAGGGAGAGAAGTGCGAGTGAATGCAGCACAATGTGTTGGTAACAAACAGGAGGATGTAGTATGATATGAAAATCTGTCTGCCTGCCTGTCTGTCTGTCTGTCCGTGTGTGTGTGTGTGTGCACGTCTGCCTGTTTGTCCGTGTGTGTGTGTGTGTGTGTGTGTGCGCGTGTGTGTGTGTGTGTGTGCATGTCTGTCTGTCTGTCTGTCTGTCTGTCTGTCTGTCTGTCTGTCTAACAAAGCTCTTCTTGAATCATTTTTCTCAGATTCGATTACACACAAACCAAGTTGCTCCCGTTCAATATGTTCTTTGAACTTGTGGAATTAATGTATTTAGAGGGAAAAGTCAACATTTTCCTGCGCCATGAAAGGCAGCTTATAAAAAATGTGAAGGCATAAACAGGCAGGGCAGGTGTTGACGATGCAAATGAAACGGATGACAGATGGCGAGCCTCGCGATTGCTCACTGTGCAGATAATGGATGGAGGTAATCAAATTCCTCTGAGGCTCTGGGACTTTCTTCAGAACTTTCCCATCAATTGCACCATCAAACGGTGCCGCCGTCAAATGCGCCCCCCGCTGCCTCCCTCCGTTGATGTCGCAGGGCCGTAATAGGCGGCGGACTTGACCACGCGGCTGCTGTTCAGGTTGGGGGAATATGTGCGATGCCTTCAAGGGCTCAAGCAGGTGTCGGTTAAAACCAGCACACGCGGCTTCGCAGGGTGTCGAAAAGTTCTGAGCGCAACATGCTGCTGCAACAGTCGCATCAACAGCACAACAAAGCCCGTCTGTGTGTGTGTGTGTGTGTGTGTGTGGGGGGGGGGGGTCCTCCACGCTACGATGGAAACTTCCATGGGTTCGTTCACTGGAGCTGCTGCGACTTCAGAAGCCACAATCATTAAAACAAACATCTGACGTGTTTTTCCCGTTTCTCACCGGGGGGAACGGGCTGCGTTGTGCGGTGACAGCCATTTCATTTCACAGGGCCCGGTTTGAAGGTCAGTTTAATGGTCCGTTTGTGTTTTGTATTCGTCGTGCTTCAGTGGAAGCTTCAAAACAAAGCGGGTCAGACAACGCAATAAATGGGAGTACAACATGTCATTAAAAACGCAGTAACTCTCCCAATAAGCGAGGATTCATCACACGCATCCGTCAAAGCCGTTCTGGAGGAAGGATTCTGCAAACTTGGCGCCGCTGTTATCAGTTTGAAAAGACAAACAGTGTTGTGTCAGACTCGACTTGAAAATGCCAATTCTGTATCTGAAAAGCATTTTCCTGTCACAACACTGAGAGTGGCATATTACTGCAACAATTCGCTTTCACACTTCCAGCCATGATAACAGCTTCCAGTGTCACACATATGTCTGCATAAAAAGCGTAGGAGAAAGTATCACAGAGGCGATGGGAGGAAAGCATGCTGAATATCACAAGTTTTCATGTGTCAGGTGATGCTGCTTCTCTTCAAATGCCTTTTTTTACATCCATGTGATAATTGCTCCTCTAAATCTCAGGACTCTGCTCCGCCGCGGGTTCGTGCACAATGCACAAACATTGCCCCGCTTTTATTTTGTTGCTGCTGCAGCAGCAGGTAACTGGGAAGCGGCTGTTCGGCGCCTCAGTCGGAGGATTGGGAACATATTGTTAGAGGCGCGTCCGGCACTAGCTTCCATAACACGTCCGCCGCCCAACCACATCCAGGGCACATTCAGCACAGGCCGTGGGGAGCTCATTTGGATCATCTATCCCTCAGTTACCTTAACTTGTGTGAAATTCCCAATTAACTGCATCCCAGCAAAATCACAAAACGGCTCCATGTGAAATTTCTTAATGAATTCCTTTGTCTCCGACTGGCACAGATGAGGCATGAGAAAGGCACATGTACGGTGAGCGTATTAGTTAGGCGAGCGCATGTGACGGTGCCCGTTCACGGCTGACGGGGCGTCGGTGTCCTCGGGCATCGCTGCCAAGCTGCCAGTCTGCGCCGTCACACCTTGCTGCCTTTAAAGATTGCCCTGCAGAGACGGAGAGGAGCTGCGGAGGGGCCTCACGTTTTAACAGCGCGCAGTCTGGCAACCCACGAGGCTTTACGACTCCGGATCGGTGCCAAGAACTGCCCACCAGAGAGGGGGGGGGGGGTCTGCGGGGAGACGCGACTGTGGCGCACGCGCACGCGCAAAGTCACACTCACGCGCTCGCGGTCTATACTGTGTCCGTGTTGTATTTATGCGGGGCGTGTCGCGACGGCACCGCTGTCAATCAGGCCATCGAGTCGCCGTTTGACACGTTCAGGGAACGAGGCAAGCGCGCGCGCGCGCGCGCGCGCTTCCAGCGCTCCCCCGGCGTCACGCACGCACTCGCGCACTTCGCCTTTTCTCAGTAATCCACACAAATGGCAGTGGATGGCAGAATGTAAATGAGCTGGTTATTACACAGCAACGTTCATCAAGCTGAGCTGGAAAGACTTCAATGGCCCTGATGAATATGCATGCAAATTTGTTAATTAAGTTAATTATTCTGCTGAAAATTCATTTGTCTTCCCAAGGACATTTCTGCGATGATTTTAACATGTTTCCACCATTAGTCATGCACGGTGCTATTGAAAATCACTTCTGTTCACCTTTCAGAAAGTTGCGGCCAAAACGGGGGAAAGAGCCCCTAAAACGCGGAGTAGCAGGTAGAGCACGCGGAGCGGGGCGGGGCGTGCGGCTGCTCGGACGTAGACGGCAGCTGGTGCCGCCCGAGGACAAGGTGCGGCGCGCCAAGAAACACGCTCGTGGGGCATTAGCTCCGCTGGTGGAGCGTCGAGGAGCCGGTGCCATGTCTGCACGGCGCTTTGGACCAAACGCGGCTGTTGAACGAGACGCGGGTGTGAGAGGATGCAGATCAGAGCCACGCAGTAAGAGCAGGAGAGGCCTTACGCTACTGCTACGCTACCTGCGTAACTTACGTTAAAATAAATTACAGTAGGCAGTGTTTGAATTTTTTCTTCTGCACCGACTGTGTGATAATTAGGATTTACATGTGTGAATGCATTTACACTGCGACTAATGTTCTGAACACAATTAACCAAATTATAACATAGTGAAGGTAAATTAATTCATTAATCTAGAGCACAATCACATATTTTATTAATAGTATACCAGCTTCACAAACATCAAGTCACTTGTTTCAGCGTCTCATAGATCGTCTATCTTGTTTTTGATCATCTCATCTCATCCTATATGTAACTGCACACGCAGGTTCTTGGTCTTTTAGACAGAAGGTCCTTATTTTTCTTATTTTCCAGTCCAACGAACTTTTCAGTAATCTCCATAACAACCTTGCAAAATCAGCAGCATTAAGTAGCAAAAGTTGCAAAGTAAGAAAAGCTAAAAAAAACTCACGTAAAAGCGTCCAGATGGGAGAAAAAACCTGAGGAAACATCAGGACGCACTGTTTGATACATCAAATGGCCACTCTTACACGAGGCGGCTTCTCCTTTGCATTAGTGCTAGTCTGAATATCCAGATGTTTGATTTGTTAATTAAGTCTCCATGGTAGTTAATCACTGTGTTTTTCCAACTGACGACAGCAGGTAAGTAGACGGCGATGACCCTAAAATATAGAGATCTAATGTGGGATACGCAGAGACCGGCTGCGTTTGTTATTGTGGTTTTGGCTCAGGAGCACAGTGTGAACTGAGGAAACGTTCAGTCAACAAAGGCAAAGATAAAAGATATTTTTAAAAGCAGCAAAGCTTTAGTGGGAACTGATGATCAGACTGAAGCCAGCAGGTTGTGCCATGTCCCCTCTAGTGGAGGGATGTGATATGACAGGACAGAGGTCAACACTGTCGCTGAGACTGTTACTGTAACAGTGGATAAAGCCTTTTCAGACGTTTCCTCTCTGTGACAAATTGAACCAGGATGAAGTGCATTAGTGAAACGTCTCACACGTCATCCTCCGATGAAGTCATCCGCATTTGTCGTCTAAAATAGTTGTTTGCCACGACGGCGCTGACACGTTTAATCGATTTGGATGCATTTCCCCGACAGTCCAGATTAACAAGCGCTGCGGCTTTATTAGCAACGCGCGCAAAGTACACACGCGCACATTTACACGTTCGCGAGGCATCAATTAAATTCACATATGGTCGGAGTAATTATGGTTATAGATAACTGGAATGAGGGGAGACGGGAGCGCGAGGTGCCCTGGAGAAGAGCGGAGCAGGCAGCGAGCGCTCGGGCCGGGCCGGGCCGGGCCGGGCCGGGCTGCTAACAGAGGCTACATGAGAAAACAACAACAGCTGTTTGGCTCCTGGCTAAAAACAGGACTCAACAACAACATCATTTGCTAAGAAAATGATCTGGGAGAAAAACATTACACCGACTCGCACACAAGAAATGCGACGCTCACGATTGTCTTCTGTCGGAGCTCTGCAGGGAGCGTTTTTATTTCCTCAGCGTTATTAATGCCTACACGTTCCCCTCAACGTTGTCTGTTCACAGGAGGAAAACAAAGAACCCTCGTCTGCTGGTTCTCGTCGGCAGCTGATGAAGAATCCAACACAGGCTCGAAGTCGTTTCAGCTTCGACGTCTCTGTAGAATAAAATAAACTAAAAACTAAATTTAGGTCATTATTGTGGTTGACCTCGACACAGGTTTAATTTAGCCCCAGCATCCAATGTCACACAGAGGATTTGACTGGTCCCTCTGCCAGAGAACATGTGAACAGGCCTGTGACTGCTCTGCCCTTGACTCGTATCCATTCATCCGCGCGCTGGATGCTTTAGTTAATTAAGCTTAATCTACCCCCAGAGACAGACGCGAGTGCGGTCGCAGCGGCCCACGGAGCCGCCCCCGTTCGCGGCTCTCCGGACCCCCCGCGGAGCCATCAGGGTTCAGTGTTTCAGCCCATGGACGGGGCTCTGGAGAAACGCGAGACGTAGTAGAGATTAAATAATCAAACCACAGCGAACGGGAGCGGAGTGGAGGGAGAGAATTCAGCAGAGTCCCGGAATTTCCTCCTTCCACGTCCCTGCGCTGGGAGGTTGGACATGAGTGAGCGGCTGATTTAATCACAGCAGCGGCTGTTATATTCATGGATCCTGCTGCTGAAAGCTTATTTGGTTATTCTGTGTCGCTCCGACAAGGTCAGACACACCGGCCGAGCTCACATGTGAATAAAGAGGGGGTAAATGAGCCCGGGCCAGAACCACAGTGGGCCATAATCGGTACCTTCACATATGAAGACAAAGACCAAACAGCTGTGGACGGAACTATGACGACTGCCATGCTCGTAAATCTGCCTGACACATGGAAAGGAGACCCGAGCAGCTTCATCTGAGCTCACATCCCTAATAACATGTTCGTAGCACGAAATCCTCACAGCTTTGCCTCTAATGCAGAAGAGAATTTGAAACTAGCCATGAAAGAACAAAAATGTGACTCGTGAATCCATGGCTTCTTCCTTTTTCTTTACTTTTTGTTGCCACCTTGTGGGTTGATTTACTCAGTGCAGTTCGTCTGGTCGACGCATCGTAAAGGTCCGTTTCGGGCCAAAGCATCAAGTCCAAGCAGCCGCACAGCAAGACTCTGCCACAGCAGACAGGACTCCGGAGTCCAGGACCTGGAGCTTGAAGACGAGCAGCCTGAGGCCGAACCCAAGCTCAGCGTCGTCTCCTCTGAGACATCGGTGACGGTGGCCGTTCGCAGGCAGCTGCCGTTCTGTCAGATGGAGCCTGGAACGCTCTCCTAGCAGGAATGAGACAAACAGGCTGGTGTGACAGGCCGGTACCAAGAGGACAGAGCTGCAGGCGGAATTTAACCCATTAGTTAGTTTGAAAAGGGAAGCGAAAGCAGCTGAGACGGAGGTTCTGCTTTGGTTCTGCCACACACACGTCTCAGCCTCTGCCTCGGTGAAGCTCAGGCTTCTGACTGGGAGCTCTCTGACGCTTCCTTTGTGCTTTATGGGGTTTGAGGCATCGCTCCTGCACCTTTGGACGTGACCTGTGCTTCCTGGACTTGGATTAAATGACCTGGACGTCAGTGTTACTGCGTTTCCCATCAGCCTAGTTGTGTAACTCTGTCTGATCTCCGACCGCCGGCTCCACATCAGCACTTTTGAAACCCTCTTACTGTAAAGCCTGCGTCACTCCCCGTGTTTCTGTTGACATCATGCTTTTCAACCGTGTGTCCGTTTACTGTCCAGTGCGTGTGAATAAAAGGCCAAGTCATGATTCTCAACAGGTTCATTTTACTTCATCACATCTGTTGGTGTCCACCGTGCCTTGGTAACTGAGTCAGTCACTTTGTGCAGCAGAATTTATATCTAATGTGTGGAGACAGAATGTGAGATCAAAAAAATGAAACCAGCTGAGTTTGAGATTATTTTAATTAAAATACTGTAACAGAGAAAAGCATTTTCTCATATATTGACATTTATACACAACTATTTGACATTTCTAAATATGCAGAGATATTTACAGTATGCAAAGAGTCACATGCTTGAGGGAGACGTGAGAGATGTAAACAAAAACACAGCCATGCTTCATTAATTCATTTTGCATCCAGAACCAGAGCTCGCCTCATTTTTTGGACTGCATTTCCAGCTCCTCAGCAGAGTTCTGTGCGATCATCGACACATTCTGGTAAACGGAGGTGCCACTGGCTCCTCGCTTCTTGTTGTTCGTCCGTTCTCCTGGATTCTTACAAGACAAAAGATGCGACAGATGTTTTCGCAGTGTTCGCGACATCATGTAGAGCAGAGGGTTCACGCAGCAGTGAGAATACGCGAGGATTCGACAAACGCTGTAGGCGATCTCGAAGAGTTCCTGTGCATCGCACTCTATGGGTTTGTAAAAGGTGGCTGTGAAAATAAGCATATGGAAAGGTCCCCAGCAGAGGAAGAAGGCTGCAACTATGCACAAAACCACAACTACAGTCGCCCTGTGCTTGAGTCTGTTGGGCCGCTGCAGAAGCGTCTTCAGGATGGCAGAGTAGCACAGCACAATGATGGCCAGTGGGAGGAAGAAGAGCAGGGACACTTGGAGATAATATCCCAGCTTGACTCCTTGGCCCTCGGAGAGGTCATCACACCAGGTGTAGTTATTCTCGTCGGTTTCCGCGGTTACGCTGATGACGTCTCTCAGGGATGCTGCGATGCTGATGAGCCACGCAGCCACACAGGTACACACAGCATACAGCTGCCTCTTAGGGCGACCCGTGTTCAGCACCACAGTCAGGAAGCGGTCCACAGTCATGGCGGTCAGGAGGATGATGCTGCTGTACACGCCAATGTGGTAGGCGGCAGTAATGCACTTGCATAAGAAGTCTCCAAAGACCCAGTGGTGCAGGTAATAGACGGCCCAGAACGGCAGAGAAAGCGTGAAGACCAAGTCGGAGCAGGCCACGTTCAGAACGAACAGATTGTTCACGTTTTTCAGGTTCTCGTAGATGAAGAGGAGGCAGAGGAGGAGGCCGTTACCTGTGAGGCTGAGGATGAAGATGACGATGAAGAAGGCGCCGCTGATGGTGGTGAAGTCAAATATGTTATCACAGAGGAACACGAGGCCCACGCTCTCAGAAGCATCGTCCATGGCGTCTTCACCGCGGGAAAAGAAAACGTGAGAAGAAAAGCTAATTTTGCCAAGTGTAATTTAGATTTTGTCTTTAGGGAGAGGCAGCTACTCACAACGGCAAAGTGAAGAGCTCTCAGAGAAAATCCTGAGCGGCTTAAGCTGAACAAAGCGTCTTGAACTGCGAAAGTAGTCTTGTGGACTCACTGTAGACTTCCTCTTTCTGTTTTTTTTATTCACTCAGTCCTGTTCCTTCAGTTGCTCCAGGTACAGTTCTCTGAAGTCATGCAGTTTCACTTACTGTACTCTACTGCACTTCTGCTTTCAAAGAAACATCCTACCGCCTGCAGCTATTATCTTTATATCTGATTAACTGATAAGAGCAAATCAGTCAGACTCCACGTGAATCCACAATTTATTTTATTTTAAAACGTGATCATTTTGATATTATCTTGACAATGTAACAAATAATAAATTATTCTTGTCTGCACGATTCATTAAAAGCTTGAATGTAAAAAGGAACACATCAAATAAAAGCAGTTGATTGAAGACAATCACAAAATGTTACATCATTTCGATCTGCACAGATCACAGGGTTCTGTTCTCAGAGAAGGTCATACGAGGCTTTTCATACATGGAGCAACAGTCAGATTGAAACCACACAGACAACTTCCCCAAGCCGGTGCATGTGTATCAGCTGCACGTTGGTCTGTATGGGACTGTGGCGGCCAAGTGAGCACGCTGGGCTGTGTGTTATGGTCGCTGGGATGATGCTATGACTCAGGACCGTGTGAAAATGAAAGCCGAGAACCTTTCTCAATGCTGGAGATTTTCTTCCTCTTCTGCTGTGTCTACATTGAGAACTCCTCCCCACTCGTTTGTGATGTGATCGTGAGCCGACTCTGCCTGTTGCTTATGTGGCGTTTGCTGCGGCCCCAGCTCTTCAGCATTTTCTTTAAGTGATTTTTGAACTTGACCCCCACGAACACATAGAACACCGGGTTGAGGCAGCAGTGTGAAAAGGCCAGGAGGCGACTCACGTACAAAGCATAATCCAGTGATTTGGAAAATTCACATTTTGCTGCAGAGTAAGACGATTTCTGCGGGTAGTAATCAAATGACTGCATGAATATGACTATGTTGTAAGGTCCCCAGCCAACGAAGAAGACAACAATGAGGGAAAAAATTAGTTTTAAGGTTTTACTTCTCCTTCTTTGAGTAGTAGGACGCAGCAGCAGCCTGCAGATGATCTGAGAGTAGCACAGGACGAAGACCACCGAACTGATGACAAACAGAACATTCTGCTGGTAAATTCCCCACACGGTCCAGTAGGAGCTCACATATGTGCAGTAAGTCTCCTCCAGCAAGCTAGTAAAGACAAAAGCTGGACTGGCAACGACGATGCTCAACGCCCAAACGACGACAGAGGCTATGACGCTGGAGAGCCCTGTGGAGGACACGATGTCAGACAGAGGACTCATGACAGCTACATAACGATGCCCCGTCATCAGGATGAGGAGGAAGCCGCTGCTGTAGAATCCAGTGTAGAAGATGAAGCTGACTGTTTTGCATGCAGCCTCCCCTAAAGTCCACCCGTACATGTGGTAGGATGCCCAGAAAGGCAGACCCGCAGTGAAGAAGAGGTCGGACACAGCCAGGTTCAGGATCAAAGTGTTGGTGAGGGATCTGAGATTCTCAAATTTGACCAGAATCACAATGACCAGGATGTTGCCAAAGAGACTTAGGATAACCACAATGGAGAAAAACACCGGAGTGAAGATGGCTCCGAACTCAATGACGCTGGTTTTGTTGCATATTTCATCTTCGTAATCAGGTATAGTTGTGTCTGTGAAGTCAGTTGTAGCCATTTTCTTCTAGTGAGAGACAATCTAAAAAAAACAGTCAAACAGTCATTTAGTGAGACACAAGTAGACCAGGTATCTCTAATGTTTGTTCCTTCAGAATATATTTTAAATGTATATATAAATATATATACATATACAATTATATTAAATGGAACAATCTATTAGTGATTGATTTGTAGTCATCTTTAAATTGTAGACTTATTTAAGAAATGAGAGTGACAAAAAATATACTTTTCAACAGCTGGTTTACAAGTAAACAAATCATGCATAATATTCAGTGTATCTGCATAGTGCAAGTGATCAAATATAATTTTGTAAATCTGCCTAAAAGTTTTTCTTAGTTGACTGGTTATTACATTTGACTGTAGTTTGGTCACTTATGAGTCAAAATAAAATATTTTCAAATATGAGTTGAAAATCAAAGAAACCGGGCATGTACAAATTAATATTATTAACTTCAATGTTAAATTTTGTGAGTTACTACAGATCATTGAGAAATTAAACTTTTACCTGCAAGGAAATTGTGCACACACAGGTCTTCTTTCCTACAGTGACAACCTGGTGAACTAGGACTTGTTCCTTAAGTATCGACTAGAAAGGTGAACAGAAATCAGTTTCACATCATTAGGCGTAACCTTTCACTGTTTCCTGAAGGACAACTTCACCGATTTTCAATGGGAGTTGACCAAAACGACCTGCTCGGTCGCCTACAGCACTAATATTCAATGACTGTAGATTATTGAGACAGCGAGTTCAGGCTGTACAGTTACGCCGTTTGGACGAGGACGAGGCTGCCTGTGAGTAACCGGCACCAACAGCAGAACCCAGAGCCGGCTTCAGGCAAAGCCACAGGCCGGATGCATCGTGTCTCTGCGCTGCAGGACAGACCAGGAAAAACGGCCAGGACAGAATGGTGCAATGAGCACTGAGTGAATAATAAATTAGACCGTTTAATGTTTTAGCTTGTGCTGTAGTTTGATTAGCCACTAACAGCAGATAAGGAAAAGAAGAGGGTTTTGGCTAAATGAGGAATCTGTGGCTTTCTAATAACTGTCTGCTTTGGTTTCAAATAAAAAGCTGCTAAACAACAACAATGTCTTTTTTCAAACACACACTTAAAAATAAACTTTTGTTAAAAAAGTAACGCAATGTCTGAATATTTGTTGATTCAGTTGTGCTTCTTTCAGCGCAGAGACATGATGCATCTGGCTCTCAGCTGTTGCAGGATGCAGGGGCGGCCTCGTCCTCCTCCAAACGGCATAAGTCGTCGGGGCTGAACTCTGGCTCATACAACTAACCACAAATACTGTATCAGACTATGCATGCTGACGACCTCCCTGTCTTCCAAATAATCTACAGCAGGACCTCCGGACATTGAATATTAGCGCTGTACGCCTACACCAAGAAAAACAATGGTGGACTGAGCAGTTGCGCTCCAGCAGGCTGGCCCCGCCCCCTCTCAGCCTGGCTCCGCCCCCCCATCAGCTTGACCATTGCTGGAGCAGGTACAGAGGAAACCAGGAAGCACTTGTTGTCCATGAGGTCGACGCAAATAAAGCCTCTGTCCTGTTTCAGAGGGTTCTTGCAGAGGAATAAATGATAATTTCTATGCATCGATAATATGGAGAGTACAGAGTGTCCCTTCATTCTTAAATAGTACACAACATCCTGTTGGTCAACCTCCATTGAAAATCAATAAAGTATTGCTTTAAGGCTAAGAAACCTATTTTTATCTCAGCAAAGACTAACTAACAAAAATATAATCAAACAGGACATTATCCCATAATTACAAAAACATTAATCTGATTTTAAATAATCAGTGATTTAGTGTAAAAGTCTCTTTTCTCCAACTGTCTGAAATAATAAGAGCTCTGACGTTTACATTTGATAGAACCTTTACAGCGCTACTGTGCATGATCTTAGGTCCTCTAACACACAGCTATTCGCCCAATAAAACCAAAGTAATATGGGGTAGTGCTGTATAACCAGAAAGAGGCTTGGATGGGGTTACAACAATATTTTTTACAATGCAATAAAAATATAGACAGTGCATAGTGTACATAACTGTTTGTTCTGTATTCAAAAAACATTTATTTGTTTCTAGTTTGTAGAGTGTTATTAATGTGGAGCGTAAGAAGATGTTGTGCCCTAACAACCGGTTCAGCAGCGCACGTCTCCGGTTTTTGTTTGTTTACAATTCGTCTCAACCAAACTAGGACGGATTCTTGCAGCGGGCGCTGCCTATTGGCCCTTTAGACCTGTCAGTCGTCCACAGTGCCCGCCCTCCGCGGCAGCAAGTTTCCGCTGAATCTTCTATACTTGGGACTCTGGACATTTTTACGCACAAAGTACGTTTGTTATTTAACTATCTTTTTACTGTCGGCTTGTTTCGCTTTATTCGCAGTCACAATGCGACGGGTGGCAGCGAAGCGTAACGTTAAATGAGACCAGGAAGTGAAGCATGACAGCAGGTGCGCGTATCGGCCATGTAGCACTGGCAATTCCCGACAAATCGATGCTTCATGTGACTGTTTGTTGCATTTTAAGGGGCCTGTGAGTGATAACAGTCAACCTGTGTGGTTGGTGGAGACAGTAGAAGGTGAATAGAAACGTGTCAGTGAGATGTGAGCGCTGTGACAGCGCCGGGAAGCGCTTCCCGTCCTTATGTAAATGTTGAACCTCTGCAGGCAAATTAGCCAAAGTTCCCTCGGTCACAGTAATTAGTGCTTCAGGACGTGTCCCTTTGTGTCGTCGCATCGAGTTCACACTGTCTCCAGTCAAATATTTAAAGTCGCCACGTCAACTTGAAGCCAGTAGAATGGAAACTGATCTGAGACAAAACTATTTTAAGTTGAGTAGTTTTGTCTTATTTTCAGTCACATGCGTTTGCCCTGACCGGTGGTTTGAGGAACTGTTTACATCACGAGGACATGTCTAAATGGTGCCAGAATATCAGTTTCCTTATTATCCCTTTTACCTGCAGAATTTACCTTTTCACCATCATGGCCTCCTCACACGTTGGAGATAATCAGCTGCAGAGGATAATCAGAGATCTGCATGGTAATAAATACACACTACATGTGAAAAACACTATGAAGCTCTCACACATGACAAGGACACCTAAGGAGTTTGCTCATTGTGATACATAAACCATCATTCGTATTAGTAATACTTAAACATAACTATAGAAAAAGTATTGTTTTTGAATATTCAGACACTTGTGTGCTAATAATGCTGTCGGTCTTATTAGACGCTGTGCTGGAGCTGAGTAGAGAGCACCAGGAATCTGGAGAACCTATAACTGATGACAGCGCCAACCTTCACAAGTTCTTCTATAAACTAGAATACCTGCTACAGGTGTGGTACTGGTCTCCAACAGGGCTGCAACTTTTCTAAAATTATACGCAAGTACATCCGTCATCAGACCCTAGTAAGAATTAAATAATTGTACATTTATAGTGAAAGGAATCTTCAGATCTTACAGTAAGTCAATGACAATAAGGAAATGCATTTTTTATTTAGGTTGCTTCAGTCACAAATTTGAAATCATAGAATCATTGAAAAATTGACAATTGACTGATCAGACACTGAATTTGATTGTTTCAGCTGTAATTTCTGTCCTGAACAACCAATGTTGTGTAAAACAATCAGTATAATCAGTGAATAGACAAGTTGCACAATCTCTGTTAACAGCTTTCAACAGCTAACAAAGTGATTAAGGGATGGTTTATTACTGAATTATCTACCTTTTCAGTCCTCAACTATTAACATGAAGCAGTCTGACTATGGAACGTAAGTGGCAGGTCTGTGACATGAGGAAACACTCTGTCCACAGAGACGCACATCTCATACTGTACATTCCTAGAGCAGCTAAACCTCCTGCTTACATGACTGTCACATTATTGTGTTACGGCTTCAAAGCTTCCACCAAAGACAGATGTCTCTAACCATTTTGCTGAGCTATAGGAAAAAGTCAAAACCTTTACAGTAGGTAGAATATAAATTTCAGTTGAACCACATTTAAAAGTGCACATATTGGTGTCAGAGTGTTTTGTGTTCCACGCTGCATTAATAATGTTGTGTTTGTGTTGTAGTTTGACCAAAAAGAGAAGACAACCTTTCTTGGCCAGAGGAAAGACTACTGGGATTACTTCTGCGACTGCCTAATTAAGATCAAGGGAGCTAACGATGGCATTCGTTTTGTAAAGTCCATCCCTGAGGTAATCCTCCTCTGTAACACACTTGGTCCTTCAGCTCTGCCCGGCTGTGCCACACGAACATAGTGATGGGATAACCACGTAATTAATCCTCTAGTTGGTTAGGAACAGTGGGACTAATTCACTCCACTTCACTTACACATGTACCACCTGCACCGTGCGCCTGACCTGCGGAGTCACAGTGGTGAGCTGTATTTGAGCTGATCTGTATCATTTGGAATGTATTTAATTCCTAGCTTTTTATCATTCAGTTTAACTGATTTTTTTTTTTTAGGATAAAATATAACATGTTTTTATTAATTTTGCATCATAGCATATTATTATTTATACGTTTTTTTACGCTTTAGTGGTGCATCTGATTTTTATTGATTCAACATGCGTTGTGTTCATATTAAAAAAAACGAACCGACATGTTTATATGTTATTTATTATTGTTATTTAAAACCAGTGACCCCTAATATTTAAACCTTCTGAAACCCTCAATTGTTTTTTGGTAGTTAATACAAGAAGAACTGCACTGGGAAGCAGTGGCTGTGCCATAGAACCTTTTCTTGATCGACCTATCAGCTATTCCACTAATTGTTGCAAAGCTGTTGAATTCTTTAAGAGAAACGATGTTGTGTTTGAGTGGGAGTAAACTAATTAATGATTCGGCCTCTGTGAGGATAGTCAAACAGTCTGATTAGACGTCTGTGAAGGTTTCTTCTAACTAGAAAAATAACTCTGAGATTTACATGTCTTCATTAGTTTAGTCGATAACAGCTGACTGTTAATTACTTGTGAGAAACCTTTTGATACTCTTTTTTGAAACATTACCTTTACTTTTTTTTAACTCTTGTTTTTGTCGGTCACTCACAGACTGACAGAGTCTCCAGCTGGTGTCCTTATGGTGGAGCTGTCAGTCTCTTGTCTTACTTAAATCCCTCCATCTGCCAATGTGAGAGAGAGTCTGGGCTGGAGAGTGATAGCGACCCTTAAACATGTCTAAAAAGGAAATTAATAAAATAACTTCATAATAAAAACTATCATTTTTGCATTTTCACAGTAGTTTGAGTAATTTCAGTTATTATTCAATCCCATTTCCTTAACGTTTTAATGACCTGTAACTTGTGTTAGTCGATGCGGGTGTTTTTGCGTTAGCATTGTGAAACATTTTACATTACGCCTTAAAGGGAACATATGCTAAAACATGTTTGCATGTCCTCAGCTGAAGACGTCACTGGGGAAAGGACGAGCTTTCATCCGTTACTCCCTCGTTCACCAGCGCCTTGCAGACACTCTGCAGCAGTGTCTCATTAACCAGAAGATCACAAGGTGAGAGGCAACACTTGCTTTTTACGTCTTTATTGAGCATCTGATGTGTGTTGCATTTTTCTTTTTGCCCAACATGTTGCACTGGTCTGAGATTGTTCTCTAAACTGTGACTTCCTAATTTTGGAGCTATGGCTTGTTTCTGTTTCTCCGAACAGAATAACCACAAAGTCAAAGCTTAGACACCTACACAATCTCACTTCTGTACCTTCACAAATCTAAATTCTCATTTTGTTTGTTTTCGTAAACTCTGTTTTAGGTTTATCTGGATAAAGTGCTTTTTTGATTTGAGTCTGTGAATTTCATTAAGTTGGCCGATATGTTTTTTTATACTGTTTGTATTTACATACCTGTTGTACTTTTTATAGTTTTCATGCTAGTGTCTGTCTTTTTAATTTCTCTACATAGAGAATAAGAATCTAGATCATAACAAATGGCACCTGCTAAACATAGAGTCTGTTACCGATTGTTTTAGTAAAAAAAAAATACTTATTTGCATTTCAGTATGTGGTTTTGTGTTTGTTCTTTTTCCCCATTCAGTGACTGGTATTATGCCCGGAGTCCGTTCCTCAAGTCACACCTCACTGCTGACATAATCAACAATCTTTATGAGCTCAACCAGATCCAATTTGATGTGGCACCTAGAGGTTATGACCTTGATGCAGACTGGCCGGCCTTTGCGAGGTAACAAAGGTCTACAGTTATGTTTTCAGTGTTCCTACTGTACTACAGTGAGTCAGTGTCTCTTCCAAGATTATTCATTTTTTGTTGCACAGAACAACAACAACAACAAAAAGCAGAAGTAAACATTACAATCACATTTCACAATTCAGTATTTCCTTTCATGGAACTTTTCTGTATTCACACTGGACCTTAGTGATGCAGTGTTTCTCATGTGTCCACTGATTCTTATTTGCCAGTTCTTGGGAGCAAACATTAGTTCTGCTTGTCATTTCCTACATAGTTCTAGAAATTGAAGTTCTGTTACTACACCCACACATATGCACACTTCGGCTTTCGGCTTTAAATGGCTTGAGGACTAAAAGCAGTAGTTACATATGTAACAAAGTTTCACAACATGTTATTCTTTATGCTGTTTAGCTCCCAGAAAGAAGCTAACCAGAAAAACAAGTTCCTGAAGCTAACAAATGTGACGTCCACTGCTCTTTGTTGATTTGATCAGTTTATTTCAAACATTTACATCACACACACAATATAAAAAAAGTATATAGAAAAAGACAAAACAAAAAAAAACTAACAAAGGCCAATAAACAAAATGTTCCAAATGGAGTAGGAAGAAGTATAGACTTACACAATCCTACCTCATGTGCTTTAGTCTGTTACATCCATATCATAATATGATTATTAATATGATTCTTTTCTTTTTTTTTTTAAGAAATTTTAGTCCTGCTTGACAACATTACAGTTGTACTGACTTGATTTATAGATGTTTTCTTCCAGTTATTTTGTTGACACCTTTGTTTTACTCCATAAGTTGCTGTCATTTATTTGTGTGTGTTTTTCCACTGTTTTAAAGGCGGACTTTAGGCGCAGCCTCGTCAGCTTTCCAGTGGAAGCCCCCCAGCCGCTGCTCCAGCATCAACAGCCTGGTTAGCAGCTATTCACAGGCACCGG
>NC_040897.2:14580603-14713103 GCF_900634795.4 Betta splendens
CCGGGGACTCCCTTCAGACTGCTGCTGCCGGCTGGGAGGGCTGTGACCAGCGCCTCAGGTAACAACAACACCATCTACACATGTTCATGAGTGACGCACCAGCTCACCTCTGGTGCAAAAACCCCTGGTTAATATTTTCTTATCTTACGATAAAAACACACCTCATAGTAAAAGCAGTAAAAATGCACTAGAGAAAAATATTGCTTGTTTTGAAGGAGCAGATGAAGGTGAAAAGCAGGATGATGGTGTTTTTGACATCATCACAGACGATGAAGTTAGTGGCGTCACTGACTCGTTCGTCACCGCCTGCTCTCCCGAACCCGAGCAGCAGGGGGCAGCACAGCTGTGAGTATCTCATGCTTTCACTGTTGCACTTGGTTCGGATCATTATAACGTGCTTCGCTTACAAGGAGCAGAGATGACGCTGACGATCTGCCGCTGTTCCTCAGGAACAGCAGTGCCAACGTCGCATCAGAAGAAACCGAGGACCTCGGGGCTTCTGTGCAAGACGCAGAGATTTGCCTGCTGAAGTCTGGAGATCTGACGTAGGTTTCGATGGAAGCAGCAGCTCTGTGTTCACGCATAGTCACAACGTGAAACTGTCAGGAAATGTTTACTATGAATCTTCAGGAGAAATCCTCACATGGGAAGTAAAAGTTCTGTACTGAACCACTTCCCTAAAAGAAAGATGTTGTTGGTCTCTGTTCCTACAGCAGCATCACATCAATCAAAAACACACTGAATCCTGTTCTGTAACTTTCCACTGTGAACTGTGAACTGTTGTGTGTCGTGGCGCTGCAGAGCCTCCGTTCCCTTCGCTGTGGACGACATCTCGAGGTTTGGGGACGGCTCCCGGGAGCTCTTCATCAAGTCCAGCTGTTACAGCACCATCCCCATCACCCTGAGCAGCCCCGGTCCCACCGTGGCCTGGACATTTACCTCTGAACCCAAGAGCATTGCCTTCAGCGTGGTCTACAGGGACGGTCCGGAGACGCCCATAGAGCAGGCCAAGGTGAAGCCTCTCAAACTAAACGGAACTACAGAGAAACAGAACCCACCGATCCTGATGACCTGCAGCTCTGCTCTAGAGAGAAGTTAGAAGTAGAAGTTAGTGCAGTTGTCATATGTCGTGCTCAGTATGTAAGTTGGAGTCCTGTTAGAAATGCATGTGGGAAATTTCACACCTCCTCCCGCAGCACCTGGCATCAGAGACAGAAGGTGACCTCGCCTTTAACACCACCTCCTGAGCTGTGCAGGGAAATGATAATAAGTCAGGACAAGGTCAAGAGATATCACCTGAGCAAAGGTGTGGTGGCGTCCTGCAGCCCCAACACACCACCTGACAGACCTCTACTCCTACTACCTGGAAATAGGCTTGACTTATCTCCACCACCCTCCGTCCACCACCTCATGCTATAGTCTCATGGTATAATTGACCCAGGCTTCCTTCCCTCCGCTCTGTGCAGGTTCTGATCCCGCTCACCCGCTGTAACGCCCACAAAGAGACGATTCACGGGGAACTGAAGGTCAGAAACCCCGGAGAGTACACGCTCATCTTCGACAACTCCTTCTCCAGGTCAGTCACGTTTTTCATGATGATTGATGAAACTAAACAGGAAGTGGAAAAGTCTTTGCGCTTCCTGTTTGCCAGGTTCATCTCAAAGAAAGTGCTGTATCATCTGAGTCTGGACAAGTGTGCGGCGCATGAAGGGCCTGAGATCGTCTGAACGCGACAGGACGACGCGCGCGCAGATGGTAAACTGACTTTCAGCTCATTCAGGGCACTAAAGCTCACCAACACGATTTCATATCAGGTTGCACAGACGCCTGACGTTCAGCAACCTCAGGGAAAGGTTGTGGCATTTAAACAGCACCTCTCATCTGCCGCTTGCTCCCGACGTGTGATATCAGATGAATTCTGATCGTAGGGAAGTAGAACTAAATAGAATGACGGAAAATTAGTTACACTAAACGTAAAAACACACCAGCTTTTATAAAAGCTAATGTGATTAAGTGAAGGCTGTTACAGATCTGAAGGTCATTGTTGCTTGTTACTGTTTGATGAATGAAGGTTTTTTTGCACATTTTATAGAATATTTACAATTGTGAAAATGGGAATAATCGGTTGTGTCTGACAAGTTAACCACTTGACTTATTAAGCCAGAAAAAATAAAAAAAAACATACAGTAGCTGTCGACATGAATAAAGAGAAAACAAAGCAGGTCCTGCCACTGTTTGGTCAAATGAATGACCGAAGACATCCTCCACCAGCTCAACCTGTTTGTCTACAGTAGGTTTTTGTTTTATCCACTTGTTTCTGTTCAGGGTCTTTTGGTTTGACCAACTCCAGCTCTGCTCATACAGTAGTTTTAAAAAAAAGACATGATCTGTTTGAGAGTGTTGTTATTTTCTTTACTGGCTGTGACTAAATCCTGACAGTCATTCTGTAGCATCTCATCTGGTTTACAGTAGGTTTTTTCATTCCTGGGAACACTTCCAGCTTATGAGCATCACTGTGTTAAACTGTAAAACCAGTCTTCACTAAATCACCACAGGGACTTGTGAATTAAATACTGTATGTGGTAAGAAACAAATAAGTTCTGTGAGACCTGCAGAACCAACACAATCTGACTCAGAGCAACAAACAGGACAAAGTGCTTTCTGTGCATGTAAACACTAAGTTGTGCACATTCCTCTCTGACCTAAGCCATGAAATGGGTTTAATCTATGGTTTTGTTTGGTTGTATTTTATTTTGTGCATCACTAGAACCATCACTCTTAACTTAACAAGAAGTGGTGATTTTACATTTAATTAACCCAGATGTGATCATTTATCATGAGAAATTTAGACAAGATGTTTTTGTAGATGGTGTTTTGCAGTGTTGTTATTTACTGTGTTTTGAATCCTTGGTCTAGTTTATTCAACAGACATTTTACAACCCATAATTTATCATAACTGACACAGGGAGGGCTATTAGACTATTAGAGGAAGATCAATAGGCTTTCTTACATATCTGAGAGGAACTGATGCTGTATTTGCCAAATATAAAGTTGAGTGTAAAATGTTGCCGCGTGACTTGTCTTTTCATGCACTTTGGAAGCGGCCATTTGTGCGTCTGTGTCCCATGAGCCTTTGTGCTCGTGGATGAAACGCTTTCTCTTCCTCTGTGTGTGGTGAGTGTGTGATTGTAGCGTCTCCTGGCCGTCTCTGACTTAACCTGTAAATGACTGTTGACAACGGATTACTGAAATGTCATTTATTTACTGAAGATGTTCTATAGGATGTGTTTAAGGTCATGGACAAATAAAAATCCGGTGTGGTAACGTCTCTTCTGTTCTTTGTAAATGACACTGATGGACGCAACACGAAGCCTCTTTGTGTGTGTGTGTGTGTGTGTGTGTGTGTGTGTGTGTGTGTGTGTGTGTGTGTGTGTGTGTGTGTGTGTGTGTGTGTGTGTGTGTGTGTGTGTGTCTGTCTGTCTGTCTGTCTGTCTGTCTGTCTGTCTGTCTGTCTGTCTGTCTGTCTGTCTGTCTGTCTGTCTGTCTGTCTGTCTGTCTGTCTGTTCTGTTCTGTTCTGTTCTGTTCTGTTCTGTTCTGTTCTGTTCTGTGTATTGTGTATGTATGTGTGTGTGTTCTGTGTATTGTGTATGTATGTGTGTGTGTTCTGTGTATTGTGCGCGTGCGTGTGTGGTCAGAGTATTGTTCGTGCAGGCTGCCTGTCTCAGATACTGCTCATGTCACATAGGCCATTCATTGTGTTTCTCAAGGTTAATGATCTCATTGTAAGTCAGGCCACATCCAGCTCTCCCTCTGCTCCTTTCCCTTTCCTCCTCTCTCTCTCTCTCTCGCTCCCTCTTCCTGCCACCTTCACCAAGTCCATGATTTGCGCTGTGGTTGCACACGCGTGCGCGCGTGCGTGCGTGCGGACGCTGCTTGAATTTTAATCATACACGTTGTCATCCAGAAGCAAAGTAAAATGCATCATGGCACGCTGAGCATGTGTGATGCAGCACATGCCTTAACGCTCCCGTCCCTCTCAGCTCTCATGTTTTCTACGTCTCACAGGGACGTGCGGCACCTTCTCCTCATGCAACTTCTGTCAACCTTCCACTTCCTTTTCCATCGCGAAACGAGGGGGCGCTGATTGTTTGTGCCTCCAGCTCGTCTCCCAGCGTCCCGCTGTGCAAACAAAGGATGTGAGATATTTTGAAATCTATTTCCGCGAAGAGAGAGAGGGAGAATGAAAGAGCGTCAGCTGTTATCGGCCACGTGCCACGAATCGTTTGTCTAAAGTGTTCTTGTGTGAAGCGATGTGCTCGTCACAGTTTAACCCTGACGGTGGTGGACACAATGAACTGTGCAGCCACAGAAAAAGACACAACCGACAACTCTCAAACTGCAGCAACCCCATAGTAGACAAATGAACATTCACCCATGAAGTTAGTTCATTTGGCTGAGGTGCAGTAAACTGAAGCAGCTCATGGTTGGAGAGCTCTCATCCTCTAGTTGAGCTTTCCCCTCAGACACTCCACCATAATCTGCATCTGCGTGACATTGTGTTATCATGAATAGAGACGGGTCAGAGCGAGTTGGCTGTGTGTGTGTGTGTGTGTGTGTGTGTGTGTGTGTGTGTGTGTGTGTGTGTGTTCGGCTTCATTCTACTGGCGCCCGTCAAACATACCTTTACCCAAATAATGTGACCTCCGCAGCATCACAGCGTCTGGGAATTTAACTTCGGTTTCTACATCTTCTTTTTAAGTGGTTTCTGCTGGTGAGCGTCTCGGTGATCTCATGTCCCGCCCCCTATTAAAGCATCATTACTGCAGCCTGCATGCACACATAACTGTATTTCTTTGCCACAGGTCATCCTGATGTTGTCGTCTGTGTCTGGATGAACGATTGAGCCGGGAGTTGCTCTTTTTGCCCTGCAGCATCTCACGCAGCCTCGTCAGACTTGTTTTGATGAATGCGTCAGGGTTGCAGATATAGATCTGTCTGGGTGATCGTCAGCCGAAATAGACACATGAGAGAGAATCAGGAGACAGTAAATATGTGTCTTCATGTGCAGTATTTATAGGAGTGTGTACTGAAGTATGTGTAGTTAATGTATTTCTTTTTTTCATCAATCACATTGATCCTCCCACTAATTCTCATCCCATAGAAATGTCAATCAGCGAGAGGGGAGGGGGAGTTCTTCACTACAGCGTTTCCTCTATCTGGAGGAAGGTAATGAAAGGGTAGCTTGATGGCCACTGTTTCCATGGCAACTACTTTAGAGCAACCTCTGCCCACAACATCTCAAAAGATCAGATGGTGTTTTTAAAATAACACAAGACGTGGCGGTGTTTAAAGCTGGAGGGGGAAGTCTTCCACCGAAGCAGCCAAATGTGTGGGGAGTCGTTGCGTCCAGAACCGGGTTCTGTGTGTGGGGAGGCTTTAATAGGAGCACATGACTGCAATGAGTCATCACAGCGTAAGTCCAGGTAAACTTAGCACAAATAAGCAGCTTGTGGTTCAGCTCTGCTGGACAGGACGACTCAGAAGAGCCACAAACAGACTCAGAGGGTGGAACGAGGGTCCGACGCCATCTGAACCAGAACCTGCAGCTCAGCCAGCTACTGAGCACAGGGGCCTGGAGAGCTGCAGCTGCAGCCAGCGTGTCCGGGCCGCTCATGGAATCCTGCAGCTTCCCCTCGGTTCCGCTGTCTGAGGAGTCGTCCTCCATGCTCTTAACAGTGAGGCTAAAATTCCTGAAAATATTAATGAAGTCAGAGATAAAAATCAGAGGGAATAGAATTACAAAGGCCTTTCTCCCGTGCTCATTTGTAATATTGTGATTTCCCTCTGATCACAGACTGGGACGCGCTTTCATGTCTGTTCCCACTCCTCCTCACGTCTCATTTGCTGTCTTGTGTTTGACTCCACTTGCAGGAGGCAGTGAAACTGGGGCCGACTTCCTGTCGCTGAGCGGAGGGGCTCCACTGCACGCGGCGGCGCCGCGGGCTCCTCGCGGTCCCGTTTGCCAGCGTGCGTTTCCATGGAGATGCAGCCTGTTCACGCGCCCCTGCAGCTCGTGTCATTGACTTCAATTAGTGCAGGAGGCCGTCTTGTCTAAGTACATACTTACGCAGACAGCAGGCCTTAAAGGACCGGGGAGAATTGGCAGAGGAGATCTGAGAGCGTGGGATGCGTCGGGGAGAGGGGCTTCATTCTGCCACAGAACAAATGCATGTGAACGTAAACAGCCTCCTCATAGAGTAGTTCTTGTCGCCCCCTTGTGCCTTTGCAACTTTTACCTATTGAAGTTTCAGATGAGCTTCATCGCGTTTCAGGCTTCTGTTTCAGGTCGACTCCAGTTTCCTACTGGCAAAGTGGCAAAGTGGGGAGATGTGCCCTGAAGTGATTCAACCTTGATTATCCCGACTCATTACAGGAACACTCCCCGGCTGCACCTGTAATTACCGTGAACAGGTGCATCACTCAGCCACATCCACAGAGTTGGTGGTTTAATTCAGAGATGCTGCCGGGACATTAACCCGGCTAATCACATGTTCAGCCGCGGCGTGGAGCGCTGTGGACCTCTGGGTGCGGAGCAGCACACCTTCACCTTTTGGTCTGAAGGGAGCGTTCACACAGAGGACTGAAAACGGCGTGATCACCGGGAGGATGTGCTTCATTATAAGGATTAACGAGAGTGAATGGCGCATTCTGTGGAAATTCTGTGGAAAAATTCTATTCAGTTCATTTATATACAACGAAGTGAGGTTCCTACCGAGCCGCTGAGCAGCACCAGAAGGCACCTCCAACAGAACCAGGCTGAAGGTGTATAGCTGCAATACTTCCTTAACATTTAGCTTGTAGCAATACGTTTATTTAAACATACAGGACTGTAAATTCTCCGTGCACAGCATCATGTGACGCTTCATGAGAGCCAGTAAGAATCTGTCTGCTCTCGCTTTGTTCCTCACACAGTTTGCGAACACTGTGGCATCTTTTCATTTCTTGTGCATCTGCGTCAGAGTTCTGTGTTTTTTCATGTTTCATCGGAGAACAGAATAGGGCGAGAGCTCGCCTGTGATCTTTTATTCATCTATTCGTCCTCCTCTCCTCACTCCTCGCCTCCGCACCAGGGAGCTCAGCATCTGACAGGCCTCACCGAAAACCACCAGCTGGAGTGACAACGAGAGGAGGAGGAGACGGTAGGAAGGAGAAAGAGAGGAAGTGTGTGTGTGTGTGTGTGTGTGTGTGTGTGTGTGTGTGTGTGTGTGTGTGTGTGTGTGTGTGTGTGTGTGTGTGTGTGTGTGTGTGTGTGTGTGTGTCTGTGTCTGTGTGTGTGTGTGCGTGCGTGTGCGTGCGTGTGCGCGTGTGTGTGTGTGAGATATGGACAGGAGGGCGGTCGGGGCCACAATGTGCTGACAGCAGCCCGGCCCTGTGAGTGGAGCAGATGGTCAGGACAGAACCGGCTGCATCTCCCGATCAGAACCTCACGACCCAAAAGTCACAGGCTTTGAATAAAACCACCATTCTCCCGTTTCAACACTTACAGTAATCTTTAAAAGCATCCTGATCACATGTATAGACTTATGTTTACAGCCTCCACCCATGTTGTCCCTCATTGTCTGGAAACATCTGGACGACACATCATCTGAAAACAGCTGAACGGCGTCTGAACTTCACACCGAGCAGCAAAGTCGCAGCCAAAGGTGAGCGTGGGTTCTTATTTACGCTGTTTACGTGAGCAGTGCAGCTTATGGCTGTTGAGCTGTGAAGTGTGCAGGTAAAATATGATATACACCGTGTGATGGGGTTCAACAGACTGAGACCCATGGACCAGATCCCCCTGCTGGACCGACCCTGAGGTCCGGACGCTGCAGTCTGAGCTGAGCCGCAGGACGGCTCCTCTCACGCTTTCAGTCCAACAGAGGTCCTCACACCTCCTTGGTCCTATTGGTGCAGATGGGAGGGGTCCAGCATCCGTCGGGCTCAGACTGGGTCAGTGTCACAGAACCAAGCGGCACCAGTGGGAGCGGCACCGCTTCCTTCAGGTTCTGCCACTGAAATGCCGGATCAACGCCTCAGACGTTTCAAAGTGCTCACAAACACACAGCGGCGCAGCGAGCTCCGCGTTGCCATGGCGATCTGATGAGGAGGAGATATGATTGAAGGGCTGAGGCCTGATTGCCGCAGCGCGCCGCTCAGACACGTTCCCGACTTCCACGTTGTTATTATTTCTGGCTGCCGCTCCGTCGGACGCCTTCACCTTCAGAACAGCTGAAAGTACAGCTGCTCCCGGGGGACGCGCTCCATCAGATAGTGGTGAATCTCATTTTTAATCCACTGATGTTTAAACCCGTTTGGCTGCGAGGCGACGGCCGCACGTGACCCGCCAAACTCGGCTCTGTCTCCTTTTTACTTTTCCTGCCCGATCGAACCCGGACCCACCGGAACCACCGGCATCTCAAGGCGTCTCACACTGTGACCCACAAATACTGTGTATTTAAAGCACTTCAGACTCTTGTGGTCTCCATGACAACAGGGACGTTTTGTTCCATCATTTCTCCGATGCTGTGGGAGCCATTCACACCAAATGACTCGATCATGCACTTCAGGCTGCGCGTCGTCGTTGCTTCCTGACTTCACCACAGAGCAGAACACTAAATGTCCACGCGGGACCTGAAGGGGCCGTCTGGTGATGGTTCCCAGAGTTGTTCTTCAAGTGCCTCCGACTGTGGCCTCAGGTGATTCATGGGCTCTCAGCCGTCACAACGGGCCGAACGGCCGCCGGAGCAGAGCCTGGAGGTTCTGCCTCCACTTGTGTCATAACTGGTTGTGCAGCGGGACGACAGTGATCGCTGTGTCGCGCGTCGACCATTAATCACAGAGCTGCTGCATTGTGATCAATGCGGTAGATCTCAGCTCACGCACGACGGCGACGCGGAGGTTGAGAGCTGGTTTGTCTTTATGTGAAAGTCGTGCAGCAACGGTGGAAATTCCTGAACATAGTAACTAACACACAGCCAATTAAACACACTCCCCCCCCCCCCCCCCCCCTCACTGAGACTTCTGATGTGCCATTTGTCCCTTTCACACGTCGTTCACGCCGGAACATTTCATCGGGATGCTTTTCTTTTTCTCTGACAGGCTGCAATTACATCAGCACGCTCCGAGAAGCTGCCGTGTGCCGAGCATTAAAGGCCGCCGAGCTTCGGAACAACAAAATGGAGGCCGTCTCAGACTGACACCTCCGGAGACAACGGCGCTGGTGTTAAAACGAAGGGACCCAGCGCGGCTCCAACCAGTTGGGTGCCAGGGACGCGTCTGCTTGGAAGCATGAATGAATGAGAATGAACAAGAAAACTCAGGAAGCTCCACCCAATGAGACCGTTTAAACGCAGGGACGACGGGGGCTCATAACAGAGGAGCCGTGTGCTCGTCTCACCACCTGCCACTGAGAAACGTTAGCTTCTGCCGCCTGCTCAGAGACTGGTCAGCGTTGAAAAGTCCTGCAAAACTTCGCTGACGCCAAATACAGGCAAGTATTCATGAATACATTATTATCTACTGATGCATCATCCTGTCAATAGGGCCTCTTGGCAAGTCTGCTCCGAAGAGAGTTTATTTAAATGTCAATCAAGCAAATCAATGGTATTGAATTTGTCCACATACATTAAAGGTATCCATAATATGCAGACGTGTGTGTGTGTGTGTGTGTGTGTGTGTGTGTGTGTGTGTGTGTGTGTGTGTGTGTGTGTGTGTGTCCCTGACAGACTTTATTACATTCATGAATTCTGTGATCTGCCACCGGTGTCACTGAGTCCTTGAACCAACAATTCTGTGTTGATTATTCTGCCATCACTAAAAATTTGAGATATTTCAGCAAATTCCAACTCAACCAGTAATTACTTCTCCCTCCTCGCTTCCTCTCGCCTGTTGCCGTGCGGCGCTGCATCTGCCGCGCTGCTCGGTCCAAAGTTCATTAAGGACGACGAAGCCACTGGAAGACGCGGCCGAGCGTTTGCCATGGAAACGCGGCTCGAATCCATCTCACCTGCTGTTTTGCTGCAGAAAAACCTTTGGAGAGAGCGTAACGACAGAGACATTTGGAATTTCTGTCAATGGAAGTGTTTTGCTGATGCCCTTGAGGCAGGTCCAGTACGTGTTAAAACGCTGTGGGAACAGCAGAAAACATGCGTCACTGCCCATCAGCCAATCCGGACTGGTCCATTTCTCTGCCTCCACTTTTAATACATTTGATGGGTCTCGTGGCTCCGAGGCACTTTGTGTGGCCTTTCCTGTTTCCTGTTTCGTTCTCTGAGAAAATCCACGCCGTGGCAGGATTGAACAATATTCCACTCTGTATTGATTCATGGCCGACCCATCAAAGGGCGTCAGCCTGGTGATCAGTCACTTTAATGTCCTGGTTCAAGACACTGTGTCTTTTACTGCATCAGAAAAATATCTAGAGATTTCAGAGAGTGGGTCCACATGTAAAGAAATAGGGCTTAGCAACAAATAACACACGAAGCAATCCACCTTATTATTACTGGATCAGTTTGTGATGAACGCTGACCCCTGGACACTGAGAACAATCTTTTCATGTTCAGCCTCCTGCTTCCTGCTTCTCTTTTTACCTTTTAGCCTCTTTGTTTCATCTCTTTACGTTCATTCATTCTCTCTGTAATCCCACACACACAAGATCACAGCCATCTGTAAATGTAATTAATTCCCATGTATTGAAAGTGAAAGGTTTTCTGGTTAGTGGATGCGAGGTTTGACCTCGGCAGGTTTTGCTTTCAGGTCACTGATGCCCTGAAGCGTGTGCTCGGTCGCTGTCCGTGGTGCTGAAAGGAAACAGGCTCTCCGACCACTGTTCGGACCTCCTCCGTGGGAACACGCTTGCTGTTTGTTTGATACATCCGCATTCAGCTCTGGGTTTCTGTTGGAAACATGCAATAAGTCCAGAATATTAAAAACGTGAGTCACACCGGCACCGTCAGTCTGCTCAGTGCCTCACAAATTGCACCCAGCGGGGAACCGGGGCTTTTGGGGCGTCTGGGAGGCGCAGGCGCAAACGTCATAGTCCTATAATAGTTTTTGGATTGAAGTCCCACGCGCACGAGGGCACAGGATGATTTTCTCTTTCCCGTTAGCGACGCCGTGTTACTATTCTTGAAGTTCAGCCTCTGTGTGCAGACTGAACCGCTGTCTGTCGCTGTCGCGTTTACGTTGGACAAGGCGTAAATCGCGGAGGAACTGACACCACCCTCCGCCTCCCCCTCCGCACCTTGTCGCGGTGCCGCAGCGGCAGCAGCAGCAGCAGCAGCAGCAGCCCCGTTTCCAGGACGCCTTGTGAGTGAGTTCTTCAGCCAAACGCGGGGATGCGTCGCCACCGACGGCTTCGTGGACACCTGCGCCCCTGAACATCGCGCATCGGTAAGTTGCCGTGGATTGCCGTCCACGCGCCTCCACGCGCTGCGGCTGATCGGCCGAGGCGTCTTCTTAGAAACTCGCGCATTCCTTCCACGACGGAGGCGCTGGATGTGGAGTGGGAGCGCGAGGCGGCCGCGTCGGCTGCAGACGCTTTTCCATGTGCATCGCGAAGGTCACGCGTGTGCATCGATGCCTCGAACGGGCGACTGCGGGAATAAACGGGAGCGGTACATTTTACGCGTGATGCGGCGTGAGGATAATTAATCCCTCGCGCTCCGATCGTAATCATCGATATTTGCGTGTCTTCAGATCATCTGTGGACATCTTGCATCAACAGTAAGTAGATGCCGAGCCGCCGTCGTGACAGCGTCACGGTCCGTGAGGCTCCATACGTGTGGAAAAGCTGCGTTATTGCGGCGTTTACCGGCGTCGAGGGGCTCGGATTTGGGTTCATTAGACGCGTTCTGTGGTCTTACGGGGCTCGTTTTAAACTGTGAATAAATAATTAATACACAACGGTGTTGCCAGGAATTCAGCAGCCACGAGGAGGCGGCTGATGCTGAGGCATAAAGATGGGGCACCGTCAAACATGTGGGTCCTCCTGCGTAAAGACGCCGGAGCTGAAGTGAGTCACACGTGTGGGACACGCAGGGACCCGCGTGTTTATCCCGTCTGCTGTGGACTGCATCAGTGCATCATCGATGCACAGTCATATGGATTTGCTCTGAAACCTGGGGGTTCTAACTTTATTGGCCGCCCCCAGCGCCACGGGTCCAGAGGGGTTCTGGTTTAAGGAGACAAAGAGAAATGGAGTTCATTGATTTCATGTGTCTGAATCTGTGATGTTCTGCTTGAATGTTTGAGTCCAGCTCCTTTATATGTCCTGGTTTTGCCTCTGAGCACAGTCTGTCCTTTTACTTGATGAAGCATCCGAGAGATGCTTTAGAGGTAATTGGATTCAGTACTAGAGGGAAAGGGACACAGCAGAATATGTCTGTGTGCATGATGCAGCTCGGTGAGGGGACGTGTGTGTGTGTGTGCGTGTGTGTGTGTGTGTGTGTGTGTGTGTGTGTGTGTGTGTGTGTGTGTGCGTGTGTGTGTGTGTGTGTGTGTGTGTGTGTGTGTGTGTGTGTGTGTGTGTGTGTGTGTGTGTGTGAGTGACTCTGTGTGTGTTTGTAACTGTGTGTGTGTGTGTGTGTGTGTGCGCGTGTGTGTGTGTGTGTGTGTGTGTGTGTGTGTGTGTGTGTGTGTGTGTGTGTGAGTGACTCTGTGTGTGTTTGTAACTGTGTGTGTGTGTGTGTGTGTGTGTGTGTGTGTGTGTGTGTGTGTGTGTGTGTGTGTGTGTGTGTGAGTGACTCTGTGTGTGTTTGTAACTGTGTGTGTGTGTGTGTTTGTGTGACTGCGTGTGTGACTGTTTGTGTGTCTGGTTCTGGCCGCTGCGCTTTGTGTTCGTAGTGAATCACAGTTTTCGGGAAGCTGAGCTGATGAGTAAGACATGAAAGGCGGTCGGTTGAGGAGGTTTTCACTGTCAGACCCCAGACACACAACATTACTCTCATTTTGTTTCATAAATCCAACATCGGTTGCAGGTTTCTGCTTTGATTCACACTTTAGGAGACGTGTGGTAATGAATCGCTGGCTTCATTTGCTGGACTGTGGGTCGTAGCGACGCCTCGGCTTTTATGACTTTTCAGCTGCATTGTGTCTTTTATAATGAACCCAGCTTTTACTGACGTTTGCTTTGTCGCACAAACAGTTGTTCCACATGCGGAGACTCGTTTAATGATCCAGTCAGTGGTTTGGTCTTGATGCAGAGCATTGTTTACAACAAATACACTTTTCATTGGCATTTTAAACATTTAGCAGGCGAAATGTTTGCAGAAACACTTTACAGACGTATTTCCAGCGACGTGCGTGGGACATGAGCGTCAAACAGCTTTAATCTGCATCTTGTTTGTGTTTGTGGCCTCGCACTCGAAGCTCGCTGACGCCGTGGCCTCGCGTCGGGGCTCAGGGTGTTTTCTCACGCGCTCCTTTCCTCCTGTGTCTTACAGTTCAGAGCCGTTGATGCTGAAGAAGCGTGACGACGCCGACAAGAGCAGTTTCGCTGCGTCGCTGTGAACACAAACACACACACACTCTCACACACACACACACGCAGATACTGTGACGCCCTCAGAGACGATGACCTACCTGCTGACTGCCATCGTTCTGCTGCCTTTGGTGAGTCGTCTGTGTGTTGATGTGTGGGTCTGTGCGGGGGCTTCAGTTTGTTTATCAATGACCTTCTCCATCAGTTCAAACGCAGAACAAGGATGGAGCTGCTTGTGTGATTCACTTATTGGTGAAATCAAAACGAGAATGGAAGAGCTGTGCAGCGCGTGTGGGAGGAGCTACACAGATGCATCACACACAGACCTGATGCTTTCATAATGGTCACTGATGAAGTCACATTGGCGGTTAATGACGACCTTTGACCTTCCAGCGTCCATCACCGTCTCTGACCTTTGCGTGTGTGACGCTGACCTTTGGCGGCCGTGATGCACTGGTTCTGTGTCCGATGGGGCCGCGCCAGTGGTCTGCGGCGTCGAATGGGACGTTTATTATCTGCGCTGCTGGAGCTGCAGAATGGCCCCGGGAGGGAAACGTGCAGCCTCATGGACTGTTTATCTAGACAGACATCTGTTTGAGAGGAGGCAGAGCGTTACACGCAGCCTGAGGACCCGCCGTTTGTTGGCTGCTTTATGTGCAGGGACACAGTCACGGCCGCGTCCGGAGCCAAGCGCGAGCTCAGAGTAATGGGGTTCACCTTTAAACGGACCAGCGTCGCTCCAGCCACAGTCTGAGGCTAGCGATGAAACCTGGCTGCAGCCGCGTCCTGTGGCTTTCAGGCAGTGACGCGTCCAACCTGCCTCCAGCTCCCTACGGACTGAGTGAACAACAGCTTCCACGCTGCCTCCACGCAGACCTGCCTGTCTTCATGCAAAGCAGATTCAGACATCTGCATCCAATTATTCCTCCGCTGCGCGAGGCCTCGTCTACAGTGTCTCTTAGATGGTTACCTGCTGCCTAGCAACGTGGATGCTGGCTGCGGGTGCAAACAAACAGCTCTCTAACAATACGGTGTCGGGTTCGATGCATGCGATCGCACAACAGTGACGAGCGGCGAATCAATGATGTTTGTTTCAGGATGAGGCGGATACAGTTTGTGTTTTGTCTGGATTGTGTAATTGCATCAGATAACGCTAATGAAGTTTTCCCATAATCCATGCGTTATGCAAATTATGTGGATGTGGAGCTCAGCAGAGAGAGGCCACACACTCCCCACCTCATCTTATCTCATCTTGGCAGTGAGTCTGCATCAGAGGCCTGGGAGTGATGAGTCAGCCGTGGCTCCGAGGGCCGGGACACCTATCATTTCACCGTGACAGCGAGCGAGCTGCGTGCGAGGAAGCAACGGAGCGGCTTCGAGGGCGAGCGAGAGTTATGAGGCGGATGACAGATATGAAGCAACTCCAGCACCTCTGAGTAAACCGCTTCCCTCATCAGACAGCGGCTCCTCGCTTCCTCCCACGTCTTCCTTTATTGGCTTGTCAATGGATGAAGACATGCTAAATTTAAAGGCAATTCAATCCAATTGCTCAGGGTCTTGATTTGATCTTTTAAGAGAAGAAGCAGAGAATAGGAAATATTTGATTTAGACATTAAAAGTTTTACCTCCATATCCAGAAAACACCCACCTCCGACCTGCAAACACTGATCCAGTAGCGATGCTGAGCCAGACGGAGCATTTATGTCTGACTCGTCTCTGCATCAGCCCAGTTCGTTTTGCTGATCACATCTGCTTGTGCACGCGTTTGTCATCTGTCTTACCTGTTGCTAACCCAACTCACTCATGAGCAAACCTCCTCAGATGATGCAAACACCAGCAGCGTCGCCCCAAAAGGGCCCAACGGCTTGTGTTTTGTGTTTGTGTGTCGGGTGCTGCACCAGTCGGTCAGTGTGTGTTTGTGTCTCTGCTTCAGGCGGCCTCAGAGCACTGCGTCATCAAACAGGAACGTGAGAAATGCATGGAGAGGATCATGGAGCACAATGACCTTGAGTTAGGTAAGTGTGGCTGCGCGTGCATGCGTTCTGTTCTGCTCCGGAAACACGGACCTGCTGCTCGAAGTCAAGCATCTGCTACAAGTCAAAGCAGAGGCTTGTTTTTATACTGGACAATGTGACATCTTTCATTTCATGCGATCGTTCCTGAAAAGGTCAGGGACACGTGACGATGGGAGATGAATCCCTGCACCACCGGCCGCTCACTCACTGAACTGAGCTGCCTTCACATTTCTCTCGCCTCATTTTCCACACACACAGGAATGCGACCGGCGCGGAAGCAATTATTTTGCTGGCGGAGGATTGTGATCTTCGTTAGCGAACGCCACAGCCTGCGTTTCCTTCCTGCACCGTGACTCGCAGCTCCGTCGGCAGCTGAGGGCGAAACAAACATAGAAGATTAGGAGCGGACGGTTTAGGGAGGAGTTCAACTCATTGTTCATCCTGAAGGTCAAGTCCTGCAGTCGTTCCACGGTTCGCATGCGATCGCTTCAGCGCCGGTTTAGAAACACTTAATCTGAGCTGGAGTAAAGATGTTGCTTCAGAAAAAAGACTGGATTTGTTTTTTCAGGCATATTATGGTTTTCTTTGCTGGGCACTGTTTTTATTGGTTTTTAGATGCATTTTGAGCCGGTTTTGACCTGCCTCGACCCTTTAACTCACACCGTCTGCTCCCGCCCCTCGGAAGGAACTATCTAGTGTTTCTGCTGACAGCTAATCATTGGAGAGGAAGCAAAAGTGCCAGGTTTGCGGAAATTCGACCGGGGCCTAAAGAAAATCAAAGAAACAGATCGGAGGAAAATGTGCTCTGTTTGAGCCCGTTTGGACGAACGATGCTCGCGTTGAGTCTGATCGAGGTTCACTTCTATATTTAAACAAATAAACCCAAATGTCCTGATGGACCAACTCTGGCCTGAGATCAGTCTGCAGCCCTCGTGAATCTGCACCCGCTGATGCAGCGCTCGCTGTATTTAGCCGCTTTCCCTGTAGCTCGGCGCGGCTCATTTGGCTCCTATTTGCCCTTTAAAAGGTAATTGGCTTGGTGTCCGGCTCACCAGACAGAACCAAAACAGATTAGGGAGCCGAGCAGAAAGGAGGAAGGTCCGTGCACGCGGCCGCGCTCAGACACAGTCCACTCAGCGGCGCCGCTGCGTGCGGGAGCTCAGAGCTGCGCTTTAAACACTGCATTGTGCTGACGGAGAGCCTGACTCCCAGGATGCCCCTGGATGTGGGACAACCTGACCTGCTGGCAGGCGGCGAGCGTGGGCGACGTCGTGGTGGTCAACTGCCCGGAGGTCTTCCATGACATCACTGAGCCCGTGGACAGTGAGTGGAACCGGGCCGTCGAACTTCAGAATGGCTCTGAGCTTCATGCAGCCGCGTCCACATGTATGTGTGTCTGCTTTACTCTCAGAGATGGTGCAGGTGAGTCGTAACTGCACAGAAGACGGATGGTCGGACCTTTTCCCTCATTATGCAGATGTCTGCTTCTTCTTCTACGACAACACCTCCAACCCAGTATGTGTATTTCACACTCTAAGCTTCCTTCTACGTTAATGCTCCGTTAACAGTGTGTTTCCCATTAGGGCATGTACTACGCGTCAGTGAAGGCCCTGTACACGGTCGGCTACAGCACATCCCTGGTGTCTCTGACTACAGCCATGGTCATTCTCTGCAGATTCAGGTATATGTAGTATGTGTATAGCTGCTGTTTACGGCTCTAATAAACAGTATGAGGATGTTTTATTTTTGCCTTCTGGCTTCAGGAAGCTCCACTGCACCAGGAACTTCATCCACATGAATCTGTTTGTGTCCTTCATGCTGAGAGCCATCTCTGTGTTCATCAAGGACGGCGTTCTGTACGCGCAGGAGGACAGCGACCACTGCTCCGTGCACATGGTCAGTGTTCAATCGCACCGCGACGCGCGAAGCCGTTCCTCAAGAGGGGAGACAAAGACACGACGCTGGACTGGGCATTAATGAAGGGGTCGTTTTAATTCGCACCGCTAATTGTTTCCTTCATTTAAATCTGAAGCACATAATTGGAAAACGAGGCCTCTATTATTCTAAATGATCCACAATCACACAGTAATTGTGGGCAGGTTCTAAGTAAGCACTCAGCAGTACTGGCAGCAGAAATATGTTCCACATTATGGTTGGATCCCTGTAAAGAGCAGCGTGAAAGGGTTCTGCTGACAATCCAGTCTGTTCTGTTTGAGATACAAATGGAGGCTTTGCCCATGTGAAGCATGAGACGCGTCGCTGTTTCAAAAGCACCTTTGGATGAACTTCAGTCACATGCAAATTCAACAAAAGGCGAACATGCTATTAGACCAGAAGGTACGGCCTCATTAGAATTGCAGAGCGAGCTCCTGGCCTTTGTCTGGTGACAACACGTTGCTGAGTTTTGTTAAGCAGGCCTGATAAATAAACCTAATTAGCTGCGCTAATGGCTTCAGCGAGGCCGAGCCTCCGCTGGAGCTCCATTAGCGCGTCGCTGGCTGCTTCTCCCCTTGTTTTAGACGTCCACTTGTTCCACTGCTGTCATCACAGTGCTCTGGGGTCAACACGCGGCGCTCCGGGACCCGCATCAGTGTCATAATAGGACGACCCCCTCGCACTCTGCTCATTTACATGATATAGAATCACAGCCCTGCTGAAACGTTGGCGTGAACATGGGCCATTACAGCTGCTTGTGAAATCGGAGGCGCAGTTTGCAACGAGGACAATGAATGGTAATAGGGTCCGAGGTGAAAGTGAAACGCTGTGATTTGCATTCCTGGTTTCTTGGTTACTGCCGTTAAACAGGCCTCCGCTTGCTGTGAGTAATAACAGAATCCAGCAGAGCTTTCTCCCCCACGATGACGAGCTTCACACAACCAGGCAATAAATGGAATCAAGATGGAGGTGAAGACGGCCGCGTTGCACTAATGCCTCTCCACCCGTGTGCTGGTGTGTAGGTGGCCTGCAAAGCCGTGATGGTGTTCTTCCACTACTGCGTCATGTCCAACTATTTCTGGCTCTTCATCGAAGGCCTGTATCTCTTCACGCTACTGGTGGAGACCTTCTTCCCCGAGAGGCGATACTTTTACTGGTACACCATAGTGGGATGGGGTGAGTGCACTGAACGCCTGCATGGCCGCTGTGGCGGAAGTGACGGAGCCAATAAGTCAATTCACCTTTTATTGTGAGGAGTTGTGGTTTGGATTTTTGTTTTAGGGTTCTTTTGTGCTGACAGAGACTGTTTCCTCTTTATTGTTTTCACAGGAACTCCCACCATTTGTGTGACGGTCTGGGCAGTTCTGAGGCTGCATTTTCATGACACTGGGTACGTCCCAGTACAATACAGAACATTTAATGGTTGCACTTCTCACATCTGAGTTGTTGTTTTTGTGTGTTTTTGTTCAGGTTTGTTTTATCATATAAATATGATATTTACATGTTTATTTTTATTATTTTAAAGCATGTAACAGAATTCATTCAGTGTCCTCTACACAACATTTCTTTTATTGTGACATTGTTTACTTTCCACATTCACATCTTGAACCTCCACACCTGGGTAGACTGAAACTATCTGAGTTTCTAACAAGCTAAGAATGAGATTTGTAGTCAATGATGGAACACTGAACACTGTTCTCCTTCTAGATGCTGGGATACAAATGAGAACACTGCCCTCTGGTGGGTAATTAAAGGACCAGTTGTGGCCTCCATAATGGTACGACGGCATGTTCATTCAAGTCAAATTCCCTTTTACAAATTATCACCCGTTATCGTTTGCTTTAACAAAATTTGATTCATGTAGAGTTTCTAGATTTTACAAAATCATTTGTCATCAATCGTTTTTCTCAGATCAATTTCGTCCTCTTCATTGGAATCATCATTATCCTGGTCCAGAAGCTGCAGTCCCCAGACATAGGAGGCAACGAATCTAGCATTTACCTGTAAGTTACACTAATCACATCTATAAACATATCTTCAAGTGTGTCTGTGTGCGTGCGTGTGTTTGTCAGTAAAAGTAACATTGCTAATGTCTCTGTTAATTTTAAAGTGATGATGATGATGATAAAAAGCATCAGCCAGGACGATGATGTCTGGACTTTCTTTTCAGTGAAAAGTGTCTCTTAATTCTTGCTCCCAGCTTAAAACACAAACCATTTGAAGAGAAGCTGTGCCAGTTTTGTGTGATAGTTAAATCTAATATGTCCTCCTAGACACTTCAGAACATCATTATTTGTGAAACCTGTTGGCAGAAAGCTCTAGCCTCATTGTGGGTTTGTACTGTAGCCAGACATCACCCGCTCTGCTCCCACAGGAGCGTGTCTTTGGAGGCCCTGATGATGAGATGATGTCATTCTCATCCTCTGCTTAGACCTGTGCGTGTGTGTGTGTGTGTGTGTGTGTGTGTGTGTGTGTGTGTGTGTGTGTGTGTGTGTGTGTGTGTGTGTGTGTGTGTGTGTGTGTGTGTGTGTGTGTGCAGGTGTGTAGGTGTGTGAGTGTGTGAGAGTGAGATTGCGCGTCCGTGTCCCTAAAGACATTGTCTTTGTTGTATTGTTATGTTGTCTTTGTGCTGTGTAGCAGCTGTGCACAGAAATGCTTCAGTGAGCCCACGCAGGCTGTTCAGCATTCGTGCAGGATGTCAGAGTTATCCACAATCACACTGTAAGTGTGTGTTACTGTGTACCTGTTATTATGACATTACGTGGACATGCTTACGTTTGACACTGTGCCATCATTGTGAGGACATTTTGGCAGGTCCTCATAACTTCAGAGGGCGTTTTGAGGGTTAAGCCACTCAGTATGTTAGGATCAGGCATTCGGTGGTGATGGGTAACGTTAGGGTGGGAAGCAACTGTAGGGAATGCCCCACGTCCATGAATGTCCTCACGCACCCTTTGTGTTGTTGTGTTCTTGTCCTTGTCAGGTGTGTGTGTGTGTGTGTGTGTGTGTGTGTGTGTGTGTGTGTGTGTGTGTGTGTGTGTGTGTGTGTGTGTGTGTGTGTGTGTGTGTGTGTTAAAAACCCCTAGATGGCTGAAACAGGCACTTACAGTAACATTGAAATGATTTTAAAAATATTCTTCAACCTTGGATTTAAATCAAATCTGGAACTTCACACAAAAATAATAAAATTCAAAAGATGGTCAAAATTTATCTCAAAATCTCTACATGTCGACTATGGCTTACAAAATGGATGCACACAAACACACACAGACACACACAGTGTTATGGGTAATAAATAAATTTGTTTTTAGTGGTAATGGTCAGAACATCATCCCGCAGTCAAACCAGCCCTCTGAAAACACTGTGCCCATTTTGCTTGTTGTAGATTGTATCTGTTGTGTTCTGTTATGTTGTGTTCAGACTGTGTGACTACAACAGTACATCAGCATTTTTATTTTCGCCTCATCTCATTTTAAATCACGAAGGATTAGGACACATCAGCAAATCCCATTAAAAGATTAAAATATACAAAGTGCAACAGATGGTTGAGGAGAAGTGACAGACTGAGCTGTGAGGCCATTTGTTGAACAGAAATTCATACCTTTGTTATAATGATGAACGCTGTTTATAGATTTTTATTCAGTATCATTACTCAGAGAGTATTTTTTACTTCAGAGTATCTCACATTAACTCACCTAAAATACAAGTTGTGTTAAAACTTGTCACCTATAGGGCAATACTATGTTTTTGTGTGTATTTGGCAAACAGTGCAGCTCGACGACTCAGGAGAATTATTCAAATTAAGCTTCAGATTCACAGACAATAATTGTTAATAGAATATTTTCACTGTTGACTTTTCATGGGATTTGAGTTTAGTAAAATATTATGTTATTATAATATTTAATATTTAAGTATAATATTAAATATAAAACTACATTTTTATTTTTATTTATTTATTTTATTTGTCCTGATTATTACAAAAGACTAAAGAATTTTAATTTAGATCTCACTAAAAATAAATCTGAACTCAGGTCTGAATGTGTCAGGTCATTGCATCAGTGGCTCCTTTCTTACATCACATCTAGATGTCCAGCAGCAGTGAAGCATGTCCACAACAATATGAATCTGGTTTTGCTGCAACATGTTTTAGTCCTCTTCAACTTTCTGAAATGAAATGTTTGTATGTGTGTGTGTGTGTGTGTGTGTGTGTGTGTGTGTGTGTGTGTGTGTGTGTGTGTGTGTGTGTGTGTGTGTGTGTGTGTGTGTGTGTTTAGGCGTCTGGCTCGCTCCACCCTCCTGCTCATACCTCTGTTTGGCATTCACTACACTGTGTTCGCCTTCTCACCTGAAGACGTCAGCAAGAGGGAGAGACTGGTTTTTGAACTGGGACTGGGATCCTTCCAGGTGAGCTGCTACAGCCCATTAAACATCCGCTTTCCATCAAGTATTAATACCAGCAGATGAACTACGGGGACTAGTGAGTGAGTGAGTGAGTGAGTGAGTGAGTGAGTGAGTGAGTGAGTGAGTGAGTGAGTGAGTGAGTGAGTGAGTGAGTGAGTGAGTGAGTTGTTTGTGGCTGGTTCGTACACTTTCATGTTGGACAAGTAATTTTTAAAGTAATTTTAAAGACAGATACAATAATTCTAGAATCAAAGAACAAATCAATGTTAAAGCATTTTGCATGGAGCCTTTATTGAGTCAACTGTAAGTGATGTAAAGCTTTTTGGGGTTGAATAGATAAAACCAAATCATTACAGTAGTTTAGGTTATTTAAATATTTACTATTTTATTTCTGTCATTTGAATATAATAAAATATAAATCATTTATAATTTCTCTGACATCATAGTTGCTTATACAATATATATCCTATCCATGTTCTGTAGCCTTCAATATCTGCTATTTGGGATTTCTATAAACACACTGGAGTCAGACAGAAAAGCACAAGTAAACCTTTAGATGCTTTGCTTTTACCGGTGACGTGCACTTTCTTCGTGACAGGGTATAATTTCCTGGCTCTGACTGCTACTTTTCACACAGTCAACGTTTCTCTGCCTGTCAAAGCTGTTTGCGTTGTATAGTCCGTCTTACAGCAGCCGCGATCAGACTGTTGATTTCTTTCCCACCTCAGACTGTTTTCTCTTATTCGCGGTGCTTCGTTGTGCTCTTTAGGGCTTCGTGGTGGCCGTCCTCTACTGTTTCCTCAACGGAGAGGTAGGACTTTGCCACAGTTACAATCAGACACATTAATGCATCTGAATAAATCACATCTTTGTAAATCTGTGTTTGTTTAACAAAAAGCAACACAAGGCTGGTGCAGCTTGAGGTACATTAAAATGACCTTGTGAAGTTTCTTCCTGAAGGTGCAGTCGGAGATCAAGAGGAAATGGCGCAGCTGGACAGTGAACCGGTACTTTGCTGTGGACCTGAAGCAGCAGAGACACCCTTCGCTGGCGAGCAGCGGGGTGAACGGCGGGACGCAGCTGTCGATCCTCAGCAAGAGCAGCTCCCAGATACGCATGTCCAGCCCGCTGGCGGAGAACGCCAACATCAGCCTCCCCACCTGAGCGTCTGACTGGTCAGAGTCCCCTTCAAGGTGCCGTTCATAAGCCAGACCAACCAGAGCAGACCAAAGTGACCCCTGAGACCTCTTCTATTCATTACGGTGCGTTACTGGCTTTAACTCCTATTATTTGAATACACAGTGAAAGTAGATTTCTTTTTATATTTCAGTATTCTCAGATATTCTCATTAGATTGATATCCTTTGTGATTAATGAATGCAAAATGCCTCAAAATCAAATTTTATGCTAAATTAAAACTCATAATTTGTTTAATGTACACAACTGTATTTTGGTGCAAAAGAAACGCTCCTAGCTGTGAAAATTCACTAAATGTCAAATCTAGGGGTCATTTTTGGCTGTTGGTGTAAATTAAATATGCTTCAAAGTGCCATACAGGTTGTTTGACTGGATCGGATCTGATCTAAGTCCAAAGTTAAATATCAACCAAACCTCTGCCTTGCTTGTACAAATGCTGTATATGTCATCTTACATTTGAAGATTTTTTTACAACCAGCCGTAAGTACAAAGTATGTCAAAAAATATTTACTTAAAAACGTTGAACTTTGTGAATAGTTTTAGTGTCTATAACCAGATGTTTCCTTTTTCTTTTACATAATGCAGTATTGTAATGACCTTTTCAAACAAAAGGAACTGGAGCCCAGATCTGTAGACTTCATCACAAGAACCAAAAGATCCTTCCCACTCTCAACTATTTATTTATATTAAAAATGTGAGCATGGTGCCAAAACAAATGGGTGACAGAAAGCAACGTGTCCTAAGTTGGAACTCAAAAGGTGAATTAGTTAGAAAATAAATGTTTTTTTAAATTTTGACTCAAAAAACACACTGGACTCCCTGAGCTGAATTATCCCAAACTAGTGCAGAGCTCTTCAGTAGTTGCCTCCAGGTAGATTTTTTTTCACAGATCCATCATATATATTTTTACAGGCAGTGAACAGAAAACAATCATGTGCCATTGATTTGGATGCTTTTACCCAAAGCTCCACATAGTGCCATAGGTTTATATGTGCAGTGTTAGATTGTTGGCTGTGAATCGAAGCCTCAACACGCTCTTAAAGACAGCGGGACTCTTTGTCTCGTTCTCTTTTCACATGAGCTTTAACTTGGTGTCAAATTAAAGAGCTCTTGATTTTATAAGGTGTAATAGCAACCATCTACATTCAAAGTGCCTAGTTGTCACAAATAGTCATTTTTATTTACAGGTAAGCGATCACATAACACAAAGATGAAGAATGTACAGAGTGATGTCTTTTACTGTCAGTGACTTTTCAAATTATGCGTTTTATTGTGTATGTCTACAAGAAAAACAGAAAAAATGCTTATTTATCACTCTAATAGTTATTTTTCTCTTTCAAATACCATGTGTGAAGAGTCCAGCTGAGCTTTTTTCAGTCGAGTGGGGACTTGAGTAACAGCGCTAGGTAATTAGTTTTTCGAGCTTTCTGAATATCACTCTAATCTATTAGAGGTGATTGTGAGACTTGAGTGCAAACACAATACACACGACGTCACTATGTGCTGTAACATTCAACACAAAATGCTTTATTGTGACAGCTCTTGACAATCTGAGGGTTTTGTGCCATTTTCTTAAAAAAAAACTGTCCTGGTAGAAAATCATTTCCGGAGACAATTCACATGTGAAATGACTGCTTTAGGAGGATTTTTCCATCATGTGCAAAACTTTATTTTTCGTACTTTCATCTGGATGGATTCAAAATGTGTGAATCTTATAAAAATAAGGATGTATATTTTCCATAAACCTTGTATAAGTAAAATCAGCCAATGTACAGTATACATGCTTTTCTGTATAATAGCTGTATGACTGATGTGGAAAGTCGTTACTCTGATTGATTTTCTTGGCCAATGTGCCATAAACGGTGACACACATGTGTTGACCCATGTCTGGTTAATTTAAAAGAAAAAACAACAACTAATGCTAATTGCAAATAAAAATGTAGAAGGTTTAAAGCGAGTTAAAAAATTGTTGTAACCTGTGAAAAGTAAGATAGTGTACATATAACTGCTGACGTGACTCACAGGTTCCAGAAGATGGTTTTATTTTGCTTGGAAGCCTCCGAAAGGTGAAACAACTACTACAGATAAAACACAAAGTGTGTGCGAGGGTGAAATCAAAACCACTCTGCTGCTTCGTACGTGTTCTATCACCAGCCGTCACTCTGAGTCGGAACCGGCTCAGATGGAAACGACCATGTGTCAAAGCTGTTACTGTCTGTGAGGGGGAAAAACAAATGGAAAACGCGTAGTTGACCAAATGTTTGCTTTAGAATCTGCCACCAGATGGCAGCAAAGCGTTTCAGTTCGGTTTGGTAGAAAGGTTCGGCGTGTGTTTGAGGAACTGATGTAATTTGTAATCACGTGTATTTTATGACTTTGTTTTCTGGATCTATGAAGCCACTCTACTGCAATTTGTGAAAATCATCAGGGCTGAAAAAAAAAGTTTTTGCTTTGTTTTTTATGATACACTGTCAACTACAGTTTATTCTGAGATAAGATAAATGTTAAACTAGTTTGCCTCACTACAACATCAAGCAAACTCAACACACCTCTCTTTAAAAAATACTTTACCATCATAAAGTGATCGCAAAGCAAATCTTTTGATGTATTAATCGAAAGCAATAATTAGATACTTTTGGAAATGTTTACCATTTGCTGTGATGAGAGAGGACCAAGTCAATGCCACATTCTTTTGTGTGTTTCCTTGAGAGGAACCAACCTGAAACTGCTCCCAATGACCAGTTAGCATAAGCTAAAGTATCATAAATCTACAACCAGCCCCGTTCTGACTCCTTTCAACCTTCACTTCTTGTCTGAGCATTAATGTTGCAAATGTTTTTACCAAACTGTCAACTTATTGTTTTGAATGAAGCTTTTGTCCTTGTGGCATATTTCTGTGCTCAGAAGCCTTTTTCTTTGGCATCGGTGCCCGTTGAGGTGGTTTCAGTGTGTGAGTGTGGTTTTCTGTGTTGCCTATAAATTATTGAATGTACAGTTGTTGCTCTGCAGCTCTTAAATGTCGCCTGCTATCGATTTGCAAATGTACAAATGATGTCTTTTTTTGATCGTATACACTATGTATATTTTGGCACATAGGTGGAACCCATGACTAAAATCTGTAATGTTGGTGTTTTTGTAGTTATTTTTGCTGTTAGAGTGTGTGTGAAAAGTGGAGAGTGTGTATTCAGTATGTATGTGTAAATGCATACGTGGCAATTTACTGTAAGTAACTTAAATGTTGAAAAGAAGATCAAAAAACCTTCATCTGACCTTTGTTCTATCTGCAGCAGTGTCGTGTGCTACATGCATTCTTGTGTCCAACATTTATGTCCCAGGTTGTGCAACGCAAACTGACTGCAAAATAAATATCTACTGTGATACGTCCCATTTGTCCCGGTTGTCATTGATTTTACTCCGCTGCCTCGCTGATGAATGTGATTGTCTTTTATGACTGAACTTACTGGTACAAATTGCAGAACATTGCTTTTACATCTACAGTATTTCAACAGCAGAATCAATCATGAGCTTTTTTCTAAAGAATCTAATTTGCTTCATTTATCAGTTGAATCATTTTCAAAGTCATTCACATCATGTTATATATAAAACACAGAAGAAAGAATTTCTATGATATCACAACACAATAGCGCAGTACAGTAGAACAGAGACATTAAACTATTTATTCTTTATTCTTAGCATTGGCATACAGTAACTACATCAGCCTTAACTAAATCTATGTAAGAAACAGTTATTTATTCACTGTAAAATAAAGTGCTATGTGAAATCATATTGTTTCTAAAGGGAACCATAGTTTTGAGTTGTTCATGAAAAGAAAAATCCACTAATACGACGTATTTTTCTCTACCACGTTGCAGATGGACGAGTGCCTTCCTGCAGCATCTGATCCCAATATCCTCAGGAAGCCTGGTCAGATTTGCCACAAACAGAGGTGAACTTAGGATTCACTGGTTTGATGAATCAGTTCATGCCTTCAAAGGTAAAACAGGATGATCTAATGATAATCCAACATCTTGGGGACACACATTTCCACTTGTTCTGTTGTCAGAGTCGACGGGTGTAGAAGTTGTGGTGCCATAAAGTCGGGATTTGGTCAGAAATGTTTTTATAGTTTGTCTTTGTCAAAGACAAAGGGTTTTAAAATACACTGTATTAAAATGGAACCTAGGAAAATCTATGGTTTAGCCCAGAAAGCTTAGTTTACTTGGCTTACTTGGAGGTTTGGAAAATGAGTGAAATTTATTAAAGTGCCCCACAACACAATAAAAACACAATAGTGGTTCAAATCAAGGTCGCTGAACGTCTGTCCCGTTCTGTTGGTTCTATATCCAACCTACCGCTCTTTTCTTCTAGACATAGATGTAAACAGTACATAAACTGCTGCATTAACACAATGATGCCAAGGTTCAACGTTAGCCCTTGCTAAAAGGCTCAGTGTTCATGGAACATGAATTACAGTATTACACATTCACAGTTACACTTTTGCTCTAAGTTTGAATCATCCAACAACTCAACGCCAAAGGAATTAGCATTGTCATTTTAAGAAGAAATCTGACTCCTATCAATCATCACTAATCATCTCTAATCTGACAATGGGTTCATGAAAATTACAACGCAAAGACCAAAGTATTGTTGCAATGGTGGCTCATCCAAGCAGACAGTGCTTCAAAATAACAGTGTAACATCAGACGGCAGCTTCAGACAGTTTACCCCCAATATGCCATAAATACCCCGGCTCCCTGGATCCGTTCACACATTCCATCAGTCCAACACAGATTTCAGTGGCTGAAAAAGTGCTGTCACATTCACGGCGTCGTTTAATCCGCAGCGTGTTCTGATTTTTGTCCAAACTGTAAACTGCCGCTCGGCTCCAGCTCCGTCCGTGTAATGACCCCTGCGTGCGTTCGGTTTGGTTTTTGGTGACAAGCGTGTGTTAAACCCACGTCCTCCGTCGCTCACCGGTGTTTGTTACAGACTCACAGACGTCGTTCCTGACTGAATGTCAGCAGGTTCCACCTGAAGGACTGCAGCCTGACGTCCGCCCCGCGTCACATGGACCGTTTCTCAGATCACACTGAGGAGATGTTTCCACAGGAGGGGGGGTGTCTGAGCCCTCCGTGGGCCCGGATCGTGATCTGAGTGATGCTTCTCTTGGCCGGAGTCAGGTGGTTTTGGTTGTGGCACTTCCACAGCCACCTCCGCAGCTCTGTCTGCACCTGAGACGGATGTAGGACAGCTTAGTAGCCACATTATATCAGGTCCACAGCCATCAGACCCTGTTTAATGCACCTACCTCACTATTCATGAAGCAGTAAAGTAGCGCCACCACAAAACCCTGCAACACAACAGACAGCGTTTGCTTTTGCAAACTGTTTCTGAATCTTCTGCGCTTTTACCTGAAAAGATCCCAGTCCCAGTTCGATGTAAAGTCTGGCTGCGACTCCAGTGTTCTCAGGAAGGAACGCAAAAACGGTGTAGTGCATCCCGAACAGCGGAATGAGGAACAGGGTGGATTTAGCCAGTCTCCTGGTAACACAACAAACAGCAGGAACGAGAAAGACGACAGACGAAACCTCAGTCCAGGTGAGGATGTGGGAGCTTCGCTAAGTCTGAGCGTTCGCCCTTAATGACCGCGCACTGAGGTCAGCTGGTATCAGTCTAATCGAAGCCACAAAGAAGTTTTAAATGCCAAGTGCAAAGCAAAGTGGAGCAAAATGCATAAATTCTCCAAGTTTCATCAGAGCTGTGCTGCTGGTGTCAGATCTTTATTATACTGACCTTTAAAGTAGCGTTGATCAGGCCAATCAGTGGAAGATTAAAATGTCATAAACAAAACAAGGCCCAGATGCGTTGAGCTCCAACTTCAGCTAAAATCAGATCGCTCTCATGCAAATGTGGCCATTTTCCGTAGTTGCATCAGTTTGTTGCAGGTCAATGTGCCTTTATGTAAGAGATAAAATGTTGTGCCTCCATAAAAAAGCTCTGTTTTTTCTCCTGTGCTGTTTATTCTAATGCATCGAGCTTCTATGTAGAATTTGTTGTAATATCTGAGCATGTTCCGCTGCCATATAATCAGACACCTTTAGTCAAATTGCTTTAGTAAAACAGAAAACAACCATCATCTTATTTTGAAGTCTCCAGTGTAATAGGATTGTGGTTGTCTTTGTCCCACCTGGGATTTGAGCCTTTGTGCCGACGTCACAGATCTGCCTGACGTTTGTAAGCCTCACACGCAGCTTTGAACCAGCACAACATTCACTGAAGTAGTGGAACAATCCTATCGCCGGATGGAGGAGACGTCTATTTCTGGTGGCAGCTGCTATTTTTACACGCTCTCATTGTAAATTAATTCAGCCGAGCGTGAATCTACACCAGCCGAGTGTCAGAAGGAAGGAATTCATTCAGGTGACGCGGGGTTTTTGGGCGACTTCATCTTTCTTCTCTGTCCACCTCTTTTTATAGCAAAAAGTAGGAATTCATCACAGCTCAGTTCCTCATCTTCCCTGAGCGTTTCCTGCACGCTTCGAAGAGGAAGATTTCATTTTATTTTTATCCTGATGTATAAGTAATGTATAGTGCTGTCAAATATGTAACGATATCAATAGTACTAATGGTTAAACACTGCAAGAGATCAAACGGTTGAATTAAACCTTAAACGAATTCTGAATTCTCCATCTTTTCTTTTCTTTTCTGACATCAAACAAACCCAGTCATCTCTGCACCGTGAGGTAAATGAAGACATCAGAGTGAGTGTGTGTGTGTGTGTGTGTGTGTGTGTGTGTGTGTGTGTGTGTGTGTGTGTGTGTGTGTGTGTGTGTGTGTGTGTGGCACCTTTATGAACTTCACAGATTAGAATCACTGTGGTGTTTTTTGAAGCTTTTGTGCTTCAGCCAGGATTCATCTCAGCTCTGTCTCATGGCGTCTGACTGATAATGCAGCTCCCTTCGCACCCACTCACTCTGTCTTTTCCTATTGTGTTCAAGCATTTATTACTAAGATTTAGCATTCATTTATGGATTCGTGTATGAAGGTGGAGGACTCCTGGTTGAAGCCCAGCTCACTTAACCAGTGAAGCCACTTCTACAAATTCTAACTTTTTCCAGTTGACTCTGTAAACTGTGACTCACATGAAGTGTCCGGTGTCGTTGTTTCCAGCCATGGCGGATGATTTGAGCTTTTGAACCAGAATCCGAATGACGTTGACGAAGATAACAATGTTTACCTGGTAGGAACACATCCACGTCCACAATTACCCAAATGAGAGTCAGAGGGAGACACAGAATAGAAAAAACGTCATCTGTTAAAATCAAACAAACCAAAAATGATACTTTTTATTTATTGGTTCTTCTTAGTGGCCTGAGGCTCATTTTAATGCATTGAAATCCAGAATCGAATTCAAACAGAAGTTCAGCATCATATTCCTTGGGGCGGTTTAGTGAAACCGGTGGAACCCGGTCATGAACGATTGTTAGTGGAAGTTACAAAAAAAAAATGCACATTTGCTTGACAGACTAGACTATAACTATAACCTGCATCTGCAGAACATGAACAGCTACAGGTGCAAGGTGTGAGGTCAGGAGGTCAGGAGGTCGTGAGGTGTGAGGTGTGAGGTGTGAGGTCATGAGGTCAGGAGGTCGTGAGGTCATGAGGTGTGAGGTCAGGAGGTCATGAGGTGTGAGGTGTGAGGTCAGGAGGTCGTGAGGTCGTGAGGTCATGAGGTCGTGAGGTGTGAGGTGTCGCTCCCACAGCTCCCACTCACCAGCAGCGAGGCCGTTATCGGCCCTTTGATGATCCACCAAATTCCAACGTTGTCTGTGTCGTCCCAGCAACTGTCAGACGAGAGCAGACTTAAAGAACAATCACCAAAACGAAGTCCTGCCGATTAACAGTGAAGTGTGACGCATCTTACCCCCTGTCGTCGTAGAAAAATCTGGTTAGAACCCAAAGTATGAGGACTGTTGACGGCAGCCCTGAAACGTAGAACCGAAGGTTGATGGTCCACGTTGTGTGTTCGTCACAAACTAACCTGTTCTCATGCAGGTTTAACTGACACCAGGCGGAAAACATGTTTCCTCTGTGTCATGTTTGTCCCTGTAGCATTTGCATGTCAAAGGAAGAAAGAGACGGGATGAGAGCGGAGCTGGAAATAAAGCCTGAAAGACGCTGATAAGAGCCTCCACCGTGGACGTGCAGCACGGCTCCCGTTCACACGACCGTCAGCCTCACGACGCTCGGGAGGAAGATCTGCTTTCAAGTCTGCCTCAGCAGCAGATGCATGTTTGAGCGCGTGCGCTCGGCTGCTTTGAGACATTCATTCACCTGTTGCCATCGTTTATCTATCATTTGATATCACATCTGGAGCAGGACTTAGAAACATCCTCCATCAACAAGTATCAAAAAGAGACAAATACCAGAAACGCTGCAGGTTTGAGTCCGACGATCAGCTGCAAACATCGCTACGCTAACTGAGCTAATCTGCTTATGTTTAGCACAGATTAGCATCTTAATTTGGTGCATTTCCATGCTAATGTCTGTGGCGCTGCATCCTCCCTCACTGACTACGTGTTTTGGCCTCTTACAGTAAAATGATGAAAAGCGGGAGGATTTTGTCAGCACCGGTTTCAGGAACTGGAGTCCAATAACAAACATTGTGCTCCAGTCACAACATCCTAACAAGCAAACGGCTGCTCCTCACTGCCTCCGCTGCACCGGGCAGAGCTCAGCTCACTGTGGAGGAACTGGCTGCTGTGACACTGATAACAAGACCCGAATGAGGGTCACTAGAGGCTACAGAACAGGGAAACACAGAGAACCGGAAAGAACGGAGAACAAGATACGTGAGATGGAACAGAAGCTAAAAGGAGAAAGCAGAACAAGCAAATGCAGCAGGATTTGTTGCTGAGACAGAGAAACTGTGTAAATAAATGATTGCCAGCGATGTTGCATGTAAACGATCTGTTTAAATGGTTCCTCACCCCATCCGATCAGGATGTACCACCAGAAATACTTCCTCTGAGAGACGAAGGTCAGCGCCAGCAGCGTCTGCAGGTACATGCCCTCCACCAGCAGCCAGAAGTAATTGGCCAGGATGCTGAACTGGAAGAAGGCCACGGCTGCTTTACAGGACGCCTGCAGGGGACACCACCATTGAAGCCTGAGGCAACCACCTCTAATGGGACGTGAAGTGGGCCTCACCGTGGACATGGAGCAGTGGTCCAGCGTCTCGTCTGCAAACAGCACGGCGTCTTTGATGAACACGGCGCTGGCTCTCAGGACGAAGGAGGAGAACAGGTTGACGTGGATGTAGTTTCTCGTGCAGCGGAATTTCCTGAAAGAGCAAAAAAAAGCCACAGACGGAACTTATAACCGGCGCTGGTAAAAGTCAACGGAAGCTCCAGGATTTCAATAAATAATTGATACGATGCTGGTTCCATTTGTGGTTCCAGCTTGTAAATGCACTAATTCTGTGGTTTTAGGCTCAGCGGAGTGAGGAACTGCACAGCCTGAGGCTTCAGTGAGACCCTGTGGTGATTCTGCAGTGATTCAAGCCTTTGTGAAGTAGAACATGTCTCCAACTGACTCTATTTTAGCAGGAATTAACTTTAATGTACTGTAATCTAAGGATGGTGGAACTCGTTAGGTGACGGAGAAATGGATCAGGGTTTGACATCTAGTTCTACCACTAGTCCAAAACTGTTTACACTGTTAAAACAGTGTTTTAAACTCTGTTTTCCTAGAAATAATAATAATTATTTATTCTATTTATGTACAGGTTGATAGCGCCATCAGTAGTAAACTGACCTCCACCTTCTCATCTTTCTGTCTCAGACTTTACCTCATCCACTTTATGAATATTTGATGCTAAAGGAACCTGGAACCACGTCTGATCTAAGAAACGCTGCCTTTGCTGCTGATGCTGCAATCTGGTGGAATAATCAGCAACGTAAGATGAATTCATTCATGCTTCTGTAACTCTGAGATCATTTGTTTCCTCCTGCTTTTAACCGTGACTGTAGAAATGCTCATCACAGCACGTGACCTTGTTTACTGCAAATATTGATGAGAACATCCTGCAGCTGCAAGCATGAAAACACAAATGAGGAAAAAGCTCCTACAAACGTCAGAATAAATGGGTTATAGTGTGTGACTGTCAGTTATGATTATCTGTAATTTAACGTGTAAAGAGCAGCTCCTCTAAAAGCTGTGCCGTCTTCTGGGACGTCTCACCTGAAGGCTGTGAAGACGACTATGGCTGTGATGAGGGAGATGAGCGACGTGGCGTAGCCCACGGTGTAGACGCGCCTGAAGGTGGACAGGTAAGTGGTCTGCAGAGGAACCAAAGGCAGAGAACCTGTCACACGGAGAACGTCCTGCACCGCGGATGCCACTGAGATCGACTCAGGGAAGATGCGTTCTTTGTTCCACATGATGTGAGACTGATCAATGAAACGCCGCCTCACAAAGGAGGCACCAGTGAAACCCGATAAGTTATCGTAGAAATGAAATTGTCAATCTCGTATCTCAGTCACAAACAATTGAGGAGCGTCTTTGTGCTAAATCTACAGATAAGTGCCTGCAGCGTGTTGGTGTCAGTACCTCGGACTCGGGCTCGCTGTCGTCGCTGAAGACGCAGGCCTCCTCGTAGGGCGGGTACGTGTCCGACCAGCCGTCCGCCGTGCAGTTCCTGAAAACGAAGCCTGAATTGGGCCAAACAGCAACAAGTCACACAGGTTCATACGCACAGTGCATTTCCTGGAATAGAAATAGGTCATAGGGTTTGTCAGTGGTGAGTCCAGAGGTTGTGACTGTGGACCTCCAGCTGCTCCAACACCAGCACCTCCAAGAGCCTCCAGACCAGCAGCTCCAAGCGCCTTCAGACCAGCAGCTCCCAGCGCCTCCAACCAGCAGCTCCAAGCGCCTCCAACCAGCAGCTCCCAGCACCTTCAGACCAGCAGCTCCCAGCGCCTCCAACCAGCAGCTCCCAGCACCTCCAGACCAGCAGCTCCCAGCGCCTCCAGAGCAGCTCCCAGTGCCTCCAACCAGCAGCTCCCAGTGCCTCCAACCAGCAGCTCCCAGCGCCTCCAGACCAGCAGCTCCCAGTGCCTCCAACCAGCAGCTCCCAGCGCCTCCAGACCAGCAGCTCCCAGCGCCTCCAGACCAGTGGTGATTCTCCCAGCGTTTCCCTTTAGACTAAGCCGTCCTGCTTCAGCGTGGCCGCATTCATTGAGCCTGGAGCTCTGTTCATTTTAACATTCTCCTCCCGTCGTAGCTGCTGAAAGCGGTCGCCGGCGTTTCCATCCATTAGTGCTTTCAGTCAGAAAGGATTGGATGCTTTCGTGTGGTGTTTCAAGTCAACTGACATTTACTCCTAGCGTCCGTTGAATGAGCATCGTTTGCCGGCAGAGTGTTTTCAGCTGTAAACACGGGTTTGGACTAATGTTCGGGCTCCAGAAACCACAGGTGCTGCAGCTCCGGTACCAAAGACACGGCGCTGAAGTGACCTGCAGCTCTGATCACACTCACCTCTGTTTAATATCAGACAATAACACATCAGAAAGACAGCGTTTGCTCTAATGAACCACATGTTCGATGAACCACCGCGGGCGCTTCTCTTAAATGAGGACGTGCAGCTTCCACACGCTGACGTTTGAACCCGAGGACAGGTTTCATGTCTGTTGCCAGACGTCTCCCAGCGCACGTATACAAACACGCGTCAGTGCCAACAAACATGCCTGAATAATTCAAACCGATGGAGTGACTTCCTGCGACGCTGCAGCCTGCGGCGCCAACGTACGGCGGTGATAACAGGCAGTCGGCGTTTGGAAATCAGTCGCTATCGAGGGTTGAGGTTGGAGCGACGACAAACCTTGGTTGCTGGAAAAATGCTGGAAGACTTGGGAGCAGGACACGTTGACCACCTGCCCTGCGTCAGCCCTGAGCCAGCATCCGATCTGGTCCCACTCTGTTTTACAGCCTGCACACACACACACACACACACACACACACACACACACACACACACACACACACACACACACACACACACACACACACACACACACAGGATTGAGTCTGGCAATCTCCTTGTCATCAATATTTTAATATTGATTCATTTAATATTTTACTATAAATATGCAAAAGTCAGCACTTCGCTGTTGCCAGCGTGCGGACGTGTTCTTTGAAGTCCACATGACTTTGATGGTTCAAACAAACGGGGGGTGGAGGTGGGAGGTGGCAGCAGGGAAGAGGTTGAAAAGAAAAAAGTGGGGAAAAGGTTGAAATTTTCAACAAAAGGCGCTCCAGCGCCGCAGAGGAGCGAACATGGAAACCAGTAAACTACTGAACTGAACATGATGGGACCCATCAGCTCCGTCAGCTTCACACACTCTGCATTTTTTAAACGTACATCTGTTTTCCAGGTTTGTTTTGCCCCTAAGCTGTGATCACATCAGTGTTTCTTTTAACATTAATTTTCACCATTTGCATAGTTTCCTGTGTGTTTGCCCTCTTTTCATATTTAATCTCTCTCCCTTCATGCTTCCTGTCAGTTCTGTGTCATCACATTATCGGCTGATTGGCTTTGCCTGCGAGAGCGAAGCTGTCGCACGCACTCCTTCAGAGCCGCATTTATCAGTTCTTCACAGATTATTCATCAGCCCAGACTACAGAGCTTTGGGGAAGCTCTTTGTTCTGTATCCTGAAATGCTTCATGGTTCTCTGAATCAGACAGCGTACGACAGAAAACTCACAACTAGTGGCCTGATTGACATGAACTGTGTACATCTCGTATCTTAGCTTCTTGTCTCATCCTTTGATGGCGTTTCTCTCTTCTTATGTCCAGTTTTAGCCCCAGATTCACATTTTCTAGTTTTCCACCTGCCTTCATCACTGGACCTCCTTCTTCTTCTTGGTGGTTCAGTGGTAGAGCGTTGGTTTGGGGAGCGGAAGGTCTCAGGTTCAAACCCCCACCAGAGCTCCAGGGGTGTCCTTGAGGAACACACTTTGCACTAGTCCTTGCACTGGCCACAGCAGCCACTGCTCCACGAGGGGATGGGTTAAATGCAGAAGAGCAATTTCATTGTTACATTGTATGTGATGACCAATAAAAGCTTTCGTCTGGACCCACGTCTGGACCCAGGCCTTGTCGCTTCCCTGACCAGCTGACACTGTGAGTTGTGGCCCTTTCTCATTCTCTGGTTTATTGGACCTGATTTGTCTGGACGGCTCTAAACGGAATCTCTTTTCTTGCTCTCTTTGACATTTTGCCTGGGAGTCAATTGACAAAATAAAAGGTTCCTGTCCTGCTGTTTTGCTGAGATAGAAACAGCCCAATTCAGGCTTTAATCGCCGTCCACATGAACCGCAGAAACGACAGGTCATCCGATTTTCTCGTCACATGCGTCCTCTGAAGATCTGTCCTGACCTAATAAATGCGTCACCAGGTTCCTCCTTTGTCCGGCAGAACCGCACTCGCCCTGTCCTGTTTCTGTAAATGGAGAGGTCACACCTAACAGGTTTCTCACCCACTGTCCTAGATGTGTAAGATTCTGGACCTGCACCAGAAAACTCGCTCACAAATCTGGATAATGGTCGTTTGTGACCTTGGCGTCGTCTCAGGAGGCAAAATGACAGTTTTGACAACAGTGAATGAATAAACGGACGCAGCGTGTCCACTGTGACATGTATTAGCTGTAATGAGGAGCAGCTATGATGCAAATATCTGCAACCATCCCGCTGCTCGTTGGGCTTTTGTAAACAGCGGTGATGAATTCTAAGAAAAGGCAAGATGAGACTATTTCGTTCATCCCCAAAGCTGAAAAGAGACCAAAGCAAATGTCAAAAGCATTTTCTGCAGGAACTCGCTTCTCAGAAAAAGGTGGAAACTCATCAGGCGCCGTTTCCAGTTTCCAGGAACATCAAAATGCTTTAAAAGGCTGGAAGTGGTCTCTGACCATAAACCATAAACACATCTCTGCATCCTCAGCCCTCAGCCAGCGGGCGGCTGGTGGACGTGACACGCTGAGTGCTCCATCCTTACTTTCTACAGAACATAAGGATCAGAGGGAAACAAATTAATTCAAATGTTCAAATACTGAAACCAGAATCCAGAACTGATGGCGCTCCTTTAGAAGTTTGAAGTTCATTTACATGACTGATAAGGTTTCGGACTTGAGAGTCTGCAGAAGCTGACGGATCTGTGAGGCAATAAAAATCCATTTAGATGAATAAAAGCAGCTGTTTGATCCTCGGCCGCTGCATTAAACTCCACGTTCACCCAGGGGCCAAAAGTCTGTATCGATCTGTATTTTTATGAAGCTGGGACCAGTAGAGAAATCAGCCTCAGTGGCTCGAGCCCCCAAATACTGATGGACCAGAGTCCAGTTCTGTTCAGACAGTGAGACATTTGAAATGTTCATGTTCCCTTCAGGATGAACTCCAGTCAGTTTGAGGTTTGTAACGTCACATGTCATAAAGGGACCGTCCTCAACTACAATTTCCCCATAGAATCAATAAAGTAATAAAACCCACTGAGTGGAAACGTATTCAGGGCCAGTGGGGTAAACAACAGTGGACCAGTGCAGCGAGCCGTGCAACGCGGAGCCAGAACTGGATGCTGGCGACAGCTCGGGTTGGAGGCTTCACGTTTGCAGGTTGTGTGTGTGTGTGTGTGTGTGTGTGTGTGCGTGCGTGCGTGCCTGTCTGCCTTCCTGTCTGTCTATCTGCCTGTCTGTCTGTCTTCCTGTCTGTCTGTCTGCCTGTCTGTCTGCCTTCCTGTCTGTCTGTCTGTCTGCCTGCCTGCCTGTCTGTGTGTCTGTCTGTCTGTCTGTCTGCCTTCCTGTCTGTCTGCCTGCCTGTCTGTCTGTCTGTGTGTCTCTCTGCGCCCTGAGAACGCGCTGAGGGAAGCTGTAAATGTAACACAGGCGGCTGCAACAGAACGGCGTTGGAGCGATTGTAGTTGACATCATTATTACTCAGCGCTGAAGGCAGCGTTTAGTCACCAGCTCTTTGCTGCGAGCGCGTGAAGTAAGAAATATGTGGAAACATCATTTATATTTAAAGAGTTGACTTGAATCTGATATTGTTGTCAGAATATTGAACAGTCAGAGATTCAACAAAGTCCAAAGAACATTGGTGTAAACATGAAGACTGTTAGTGAATCTATAGAACATTAAAGGCTTTATCGTTCTTATTAAACACCTCGTATTAATTCCATCAAGAGTTCGAATCCCTTCAGGTTCGGTTTCTGTCCGACTGAAGACCCGTTTCCCCTCGTTGCCTCGCTTCTATCACAAAGCCAGCGCGTCCAATCTATTTCCCTCTCATCTCTGTGTCCGTGTTTCACAAAACCAGCCGCTTGTTTCCAATCAGGTGATCTGATGAAAATGATGTCACCTTCGCTGTAACCGGCGCTGGCGTGCGCGCTGCCTTTCCTCGCCGAGGCCCGTGTGCCTGAATGATTCATCCCGGCGTCTCCTCCGGTGCGTCTGGATGACTCACACTGAGCGTCCCCACGGAGCAGCAGAGGAGCAGCACCGTGAAATGTGGTCAGAACCAAACATCCACCAACACATCCTTTACTAAACGCGGCCTCGTTAACTCTTCTGGTTTTCCCGTCCTCCATATTGGACACTAATGAGTTTGGTGACTGATGATTTTAATCCTCGTATCATGAGTCTTGCAGATCAGTCGCATTTTAGGACTTTGCCCTAAAATTAGGAACTTGGCTTCACTTGTTCAGATGAATTGAGTTTGAATTGTTTTGAGGTCAGACACAGAAGCGTGAAATTGAAGTATTAAATATGTATGTTGCAAGTAGACATTTTAGGAAAATCAATTCATGACATCTTTTTCTCTAATAAACAGTTTTGTTAATTTATTTAAACATGATGAAGCACGTGTGAAATAACTAAAGTAATTTGATGAAGACGTTGCTACTGCACTTTACTCTTTACTCTACTTATATTTGTTTGGGAAATCTAGCCTGTTAAACTTACTGTAGAGTTCAGACACAAGGTGCTTATGAGCTCGCGTTTAACGATCTGCTGGGATTAAGCTGCAAATCGGAGGAGGAGAGCAACTTTTGCTGCAGTCTGATTCAGGGACTCTGTATCTGAGATAATTGGTTTCAGGGATTAGGAGACTTTATTCTGCTGTATTTTCTCGGCCACTAATGGCAGAACGTTGGCCTGTGATACGGAACGTGCTGGAGGCTCATCTCCAGGTTTATACACGAGTCTGATCCTAATAAACACAGAAGAGAGAGGCTCTCACACAAACAAAGGTTGATCGTATTATTAGCGAAGTGCAGGTGTTTCTCTGTAAAGTCCGTCCGGCAGCTTGTCGACATCTTGAAGCAGCAGAACATGAGATGGATTCATTCGCGGCTGACGCCGTGGCACCGCAGGCGGAGCCGCGTCAGCGAGAGCCGAGGGTCGCGACTCCATGACTGAGTCTGAGTCATGAGGCTGACGATGGGTCAGTCCTGACCCCCCACGGTGTGAGGACCTGCGGGGTGACCCATGACCCATGATCCTCAGCGTTTGACCTGCCCAGCTGGGGTTCTGATGGGCCTGTTCTCCGCCTTCAGGTTTCCACCGAGGTTCTCCTCTTATCGGAGGACGTCTGCTTGCAGATTATCTGTGATGAAGATTATTTCCAGGATCCAATGAAAGATTCAGTTTCCCACATGAGAGTTGGCACTTCTGGATGCTTCCCTTCAGGACTCACGATGAGTCACTGAGAGTAGAACAACATGACGATGAGTGGTGTTGATTTTTCTGAACTGAGGCTACAATTATATGTTCTGTATATGACACAAATACGCCAACGTTCCGTCCGTAGAACCCAGAATTAGGCGCATTTAGACAGTTTCACTGTGAATGTGTGACTCTGAACATTAGCAGACACGTCAAGTGGGGTCTGTGATACATTCAGAGCAGACAAAGGGATTTCTCTCCCACCGGTTCTATTCTTGGGAAGGAAGCTCCGCGAACACTCAGGGTCTCCTCATTCAGGATTAACGGACGTTTAAGATGGCAAGAGCTTCCAGAGCAGCTGAGGGATCGACTGCATCGGCTCCGCTCATCACGCAGACACTTCCTTTGTCACTGTGTCTTTTGTTTACAAGTGTCAGTTATATATGATTCAGGCAGTTCTGAATATCTAAGGGGGAACAAGAACAGGAACATCAAACCACATGTGAGACTGGACGCGTCGTCTGGAGCATCCAGAGGTGGGTCACGTCCTCTAATTCAGGCATAACTCAGCCAGTGAATCCTCCCATCTACTCATCAACACACAGTCTGACAGACTCAGACGTTAATCTGCATATTGAGCAGCGGAAGACAACTTTAGAAGTGTGTCATCAGCGCTAATTCAGGCCGAGTGAGTGAGGAGCCGCTGTTGTCCGGGCGGCGCAGTGAGCTTGTTCTGGGTCGAGCCACGCGTTCATATGATGCAGTCAATCACATCAGGCCTCAGCAACAACGAGCATCGCCCTCACAATGATGTTTCTAGGGTACGATAAGAAACCGGAGACGGAAATGAAAGCAGCCTCACATCGAACGCAGGTCCTATTTTAAACTGGAGAAGCCGGATCCTTTATTTAAGAAGCAGCACAGACTATAAATACACTCCATTAATAATAAGTAACGTTACGCACTGACCTAAAACCGCATCAGAATTACTCACCGTGGACGCTCTGCCTCACACCTCGTTACAGACCCGTCTGCATCACAACAAAACAGCACGATTCCACACAACAGTACCGTTCACAGCTATGGGGTGCCGAATGTAAAAGGAGCACCTATAACTAGTTTTCTTACATTTAACTAAATAACACATGTTTTCTCACATTTAGTTAAATGTGCAAAAGTTTAAATGTTACATTTAAATGTTACATTTAAATGTTAAATGTAAGTGTTAAATGATCGCCGAGCGTAAGACTGATTATTCATGATCGTGCAAGTAGACTCCACCCCTACCCTCAAACAGCGCTGGTCTCAGATCAGAGACACGAACTCAAACACCTCCAACAGTGCGCGCAAACCCCGCCCACATCTGACCTGGAACCTTTTGTTTTTAGCCTGGACGTAACTTCGGCTAGCTAGTATAGTTAGCTAACTAATTCTCCACCGGCACCACAGAAATATTCTATTCAAACCTACTTAACTCCTCATTAATGGTGTTTACGACAGAACAGCAGTTTGAAGCGGAGCCTCAGCCCGCACACCTGCCGTTACAGCCCGTTCAATCTCCCCCAACAAGAGGGAGTCGGAGCTGGCGGCCATGATGGCTTCGACTTCAGGCTTCTCTCCAGTATTTTCGTGCACCGATCCAGAGTCAGATGTGGGCGGAGCTATGCGTACTTTTTGACTTGTTTGAGTCCGCGTGACTGATCTGGCATAATAGGGGGTGGAGTCTACTCAAGTATTCAGTTCGATCATTTAACATTTAGATTTACATTTAACATTTAGATTTAATATTTGAATTTAACATTTACATTTAGACTTTTGCACATTTAACTAAATGAAAACATGTTGTTATTTAGTTAAATGTGAGAAAACTAGTTATAGGTGCTCCTTTTACATTCGGCACCCCATACACAGCCGCGTGTTCATGGGCATCAGGTCTTTTCTGCTCCTTTCATTTTTGCTCCATATGTGGGGCGATCACGAACGTCTACTTGTGAACGAAAGGGCAATTAGTGAAGAGAGCAAAAATGAACCTGCAACTAATCTGACGTCTTTTCAGGCATCTCGGTAAAAGTGTTGGAGATCAGGTGCGTTGTTTACCTCAGAGGGACATTTTAAATATTGACTGAGACGAGGGACTGACTGGATATTGAATTCTATTGTTAGGTGCAGCCCTGCAGTCTACAATCAAATTATTATTGATGAAATGCAACTTTCAGTTAACTGAACTCTGAGCGCATCTCTGCGGACTTTTCACTGCGCATCGGAGTCCTGGCTGTGCGTCACGGCTTTTCTGTAGTTTGCCTTTTATTCTGCCCAGATCCTATCAGAACTACTTTTTAGGTTAATGTCAATTGCAGCCGTCTCAATGTCTCTGTGCCAGACACACACATCTGCAGCAGCGGCATCGCACGCGAACCCACCGCTCCGGTCGCTCTGGTTCTGCGCTTCGCTTCTCCGGGTCAGGCTGCACAGCTCCCGAGCCCTGTGGTGCTGGGCGATGATGGCGCAGTCCGGGTGAATGGCTTGAGCCTGAGAACGCGAGACAAGGAAGTTATCCACAGCGAAGCAAACGCACGCGCCGCAGCGCGCGTCCGTGGCTTGCGTTAGAAGCGCGGAGATGGTGGGAAAACAACAACGGACAAGAGCAGACAGACTCTCGGGGCTTGTTCTTCCCTGGACTTGTTGAAAAGGTCGAGTGGTTTACAAAATAAAACGTTTTGGCGCTAGGAATTAAAACAGAAATGTCCCATTTACGAATATATTATTTATATATTTCTGCAGATAAAATGTATACTTTAAATACAAAAAAGATTGTAATATCATAAACACAACCACGCACACAATAATAATAATAATAATAATAATAATAATAATAATAATAATAATAATAATAATAATAATAATTTCAGTAGCTATCTCGGTCGAGAGCCCTGATAAGCGCTAATTAGCGCCCGCAGCTTAATGGGGACACTGGTCGTCCAGGCGGAGAGATAAGGGCAGAGGACGACAGCGGCGGCAGCTCTGCAATCAATGACTAATTAGGTTAGAACCGAGTTGATTGTTTTCCAAATTATTGCTTTGTCCCGCGTGAAATGCTGCAGCGAACGCAACTTTCTGATGCACGTCGTCTTAAATCGGGTCATAAGTGGAATCGTTCTGACCCGCATGAGAAGCTTTGATGAATTATGGAGCTGCCACTCACCGTGGGCCTGTTCCACGCGTGGAGATGGAAGATGATGAGGAATAACGTCTCCTGTCGTCCCGACATTTCGCTCTTGTCTGTCTTCTTCAGTCTATATCCCTCATGGGTTTGACGGAGTGCGCGTAAATCCGGGTCAGGATACGTGTTTCTCCGTGGGAGTGTGTGACTTGTTCTCTATAGCCTCAGCATGAAACTGTACTCTGTCAACCTAAAATAGATGAACCCCCCCGCTTCTCCCTGAAAGCTGCAAACTTGGAGCAGGGCTGCTGCTGTCACATCTGCTCTCTGTCTCCCTCTCTCTCTCTCTCTCTCGCTCTCGCTCTTTCTCTCTCTCTCTCTCGCTCTCTCTCTCTCTCTCTCTCTTGCTCTCTTTGAGGTTGAGTATCTCTAATCCGAGTGATGACACTGAGGACTCGTGATAACAGCAGCCAATGTTATTCGTTTGTCTTTTGTTTGTTTTTTAAAATAATGCCACCAATGTCTCAGACAAAACCTTTACTGGTAAATGTCCCCGATGTTCCCCTGTTTATTATATTACTGCCTTATGATAAAACATCACTGATGTGAAAGCATCAGTAATGCAGCGAGTCCTTGTCTGTAGTCATCATCACAGGCAACAACTGCAGGCAGAGGTTGTGGAAGCCACAAGTTAATTGGTTTGATTAATCAAGGGTGAAGTGCTGAGTGGGTGATGTTTTAAAACTGAATTATCTCAGTTACCTCATCATCACAATGTCTGACTCCCTGATTGATTACATTTTGTGTATCTGCTGACTTGGACTTTTTTATTAACTGAATTTGACAGTGACTCTTCAGGAAATGGGTTCGATTCAATTTGATTATCTTTCATTTTAGGAAACACTCCTGATAGTTCAGTTAAGCCTCAGTTCAGCTGTACATTAACAATTAAAACATCAATAGGGAAGAATTTAATACTTTTGAGGCGAACACATCGATGGTTTGTCCAACTTGTTATTTTATTTGCTGCCAATCTGCAATAATCAGTGTGCTGTCAGTTCAGATTATCTGAAATGTTTGTAGCATATTTTGAATTGACGGATTTAATTTCCCAGAGGAGGTCGTCTGGACAGTAAGTAATGAGCTGCTGTAGGACACTCAGGTCACAGTAGCCTGAAGGACATTAGGTAAAAGCTTCACAATGATTTAAGTGACCTAGAACAACGTTTCCTCAATTGTTGCTATTTTCGCATCTTTGACAAGGACAAGGATTATATTTTTAAGCTTCTCAGCTGGTTTGTGGTCCGAAGTTTAAAAACAGGGTCAGAACAAAGAGTTTTCAGGGCAGAGAGCTTAAAAAAGCCAAACACCTCCCTCCACGGGTGCCCAGCAACAAAACACAGGGTTTAATCTTCATCTACAGGGATGCATTGAAGAGAACACTTAACCCATGGTTTCCGGAAGAACCTTAAACATCACAAAGCTTGAGCTGGAAGTTCAGCAGCTGTGAATCAGCGTCTCTGGTGTAAAATATAATAATGAAAAGCAAACTCGGTAAAAGCGGCAGTAACATCTTATCAGGCTTCTGTCGTCCTGCAGGACTTCCCATAAAATGACAAACACGGGACAACAAAGGGCGTGGGTGCCGATAAATGCCTTGTGTTTGAACCATCAGCTGTTTGCGCACAGAGCTGGGTTTTCCTGCTCACGCAGTTCTCACTGGAAGTAGCTTTCAAATAACACGTGGGTTTGAAACGCCAATGAATGACTCCACCAGCTGATGCTGGAGACGGGAACTCGTTTGAATTTAACTTTATTTTTGCCTAAAGATCAGTAGATACGTGATTAACAGAAAAATACGCTCTTTAAAAAGACTCATTAGACATTAGTCATACAACATGTTGTAAAGATGACCTTGTTTACCATCCACACCGGTCTGTGAGTGTTTCACATGATGAAAGAGCAACAAAGGAACGCTAAGTGTGTGGGTTTGCTGATGGACTTCATAGGTTCATACTAAGTCAACTTATCTTTGTTTATGTGGCACTTTACACACAAAACAGCTGCTCTGATGTACTTGACAGCACACAGAGGAAAATGGCACAAAAGAAAATAAGCAAATATGAGAGGAGCTCCAGACGCCTTCATATATGCCTTCATATATATAAACGAAAAGATTAACCTCTTAGTTTATCTACACTCCACCTAGCCTAGGCTCCTTCCATGTCCAACCAGGATGGCCGAGTGGTTAAGGCGTTGGACTTAAGATCCAATGGACATCAGTCCTCGTGGGTTCGAACCCCACTCCTGGTAAATCCTAGTATTTAACTTAGATCTGGAACAGAATATAGTGATACCTTTGCAATTTTAAAGTAAGCTAAATACACGGAACATTTAGAAAAAAGTCGAGGGAAATATTTACACTTGGTAAAGGCACTATTACCTTTACTGGAAACAATAAAACACCTTAAAATATCATTACAACTGCATAACATCAAGAAGAATTTCAAAGCCAGGTTGATGCAACTCTTAACTCAATGTGTTCAGAAAATTATTTAAATCTAATGGCCACGCATCTCTACCACACTTTCATTATTAGTGGGAGAGCTGAACAGCTCTCACACTATTGAGATCTTCGCTCTTTATTATTATTATTCTTATTATTTCGCCCCGTTTTTCGGTCGCTATCTACTTCTCAACGCTTCATCGCAGAATCATCGTTCAACGTTCTAAACGTGCGTCATCGTTAGACGATGCAGGCTATTACTTTTCACGTTTTCAGCTTTTCAACTTTTAACGTTATTCAACGTTTTCCGTCGTTTTTTTATAATGGTCGTCTATGGGAATCATCGTTCAACTTTCTGTCAACTTCCCTCTTTTCATCAGCGTCTATCATCGTCATACTTTGGCGTAGAAACGTCATTTCAACGTCAAAAGCGTCTATCATCTTTCAACGTTCTCCGTGTAAATCAGCGTCCTCGTATCTTTTATAGTTTTCGACTTGTGAGCGTTTAAATATCGTGTGGTTTTTGTTAAATTTTCAGCTTTTCCATTAGTGTGTGTTGGGTCAGTTAGAGTGCGTGATGTCACAGCTACAGTGAGAAGGTGCGCTTTTTAAGACAGAACTTCTGTCTCTAACTCGTCACTACAGCCACAATTTTTACTCTATCAACATAATTACTTCACTAAATCGTAGTCATACTTGTCTTCTTTCTAATGATGTGTCTGGATATACCCTCAGACCTATACTTTAGTCGCTATCAACCTCAAAGCGCAGAGAGATCCCGAAATTCTCCCATAGACTCTAATGATAATTTTGGCAGACGTCTGGGGAGAAAAACACAGGAGACATATTTTGAAATTGCCACTGTGGCTACAAGCTTTTATCCTCAAACATAAAATTCACACCATTTGCTCATTGAAGCCTTGGGGACTCGTAAAATGAAATAATCTTTGTGATAACTATCATGGTTTAGCTGGAACAAGCCTGTTTATACAGGGTGAAACTCTGCTTTTACAGAGCAGAGTGAGCCTGATTTTCCCGCCTTTCGTCTCCATGGCGACGGCGCAGCTGCAGATGTCACTGACAGGTCAAACTGCTGATGCTCAGTGTAGACAGCAGTTCCATGCTTATTACTGATTACTCACTACACTATTGGATTGTGTAGTAATTAAGCACACACTTCCTCTAAATCCTTTCAAAATAAAGCACCAAGCCAAAAAATTAGCTTTAATAGCAATATTTCAACTTTTAGATGGGTAATTATGACTATTTAAAGATAGATTAACAGTTTAGTAATTACCCACACGTGCTTCCTCTACATCCTTTCAAAATAAAAGCACCAATGCCAATTATTAGCTTTAACTGCACTGTTTTTGCCTTTGAATGGGTAATTATGATTATTTAAAGACTAATTGACAGTTACGCTATTACCCCCACACATTTCCTCTAAATCCTTTCAAATAAAAGCACCATTACAATTTATTACCTTTAATGGCAAGATTGATTAGAAAATTTGTGGTTCTGAATACTTGCCAAACGTTATAGAGACTACTTTAGAGTTCAGTAAATAGCCACTCAAACTTATTAGGGTGCTTTTATTCTGAAAGGGCCAAATCTAAATCTTTTGCTTTAATAGGGCTATTCTTGCTATTGAATGATAAATTATGACTATCTAATACTATTTTATAGTTTAGTAATCGCCCACACACAACCTCTAAATCCTTTCAAAATAAAAGCACCAATGTAATTTATTACCTTAAATGGCAAGATTTTTGTTTCTGACTGGTAAATTTTTACTAGTTATTAAACTATTACACAGTTAGGTAATTATTTACAAATACTTTCTTCAAATTAAAAAGCTAGTCAGCTTATTTATGATTGTCAACAATGCACTCTGGTCAACTTTTTAATCTTTGATATATTTTTTACCTTGGTCAACTTTTGAATCATTGTCATATTTTAATCTTGTCTTAGTATGACATTGGTCATCTTTTTAATCATCTTTTTAATCGCCATCTTTTGTCATCGTTTTATTCTTTGTCAACGTTTTCTCGTTTTCATCACTTTGCCGTAGTCAACTTTTGGACGTACTCAACTTTTTGACGTCAGCAGCTTAATCAGCGTTTGTCATCGTTGCGGCAGCAGATCAGCTCTCCCACGTAATTTCTCGAGAAATTACTTTTTCTAGTTATTCATTAAAATCATGTTAATAATATTTAGTACAGCAATACAACTTTTACAGAACTTTTAAGCCAGTTTATAATAGTCTCGACTATTCCGCCCCCTGGAGGACATACGGGGGAAATCTACTGTTATTGGGATTTGATTTACAGTAAAAGCAGTAGTACACAAAGTCAGTACTTAAGTAAAAATACAAATACAGTAGTGTGTAAACTTATCTCATGTTGAATTCAACTTTGTGACTAAAGGAACAAAGTTCACATGAAGTACGAGTAATTGAAAACAAATGTTTTCAAACAGTACTAATGCTATGAATGTACAAACCCAGTCCAGTGTGTTCAAAAGGTTTTCACAGATATAATATGTGGTTAAAAAAGAAATAAAGAAAACAAGAAATAAAAACGAGTAAAGAGCTGCTGTCTGCGGTCCTGCCTGAGGATGGGGAAGCTGCCACATAACCGTTAACATACATGCTGGGTGTGATTGGTGGACAGCGCGCCCATTAGAATTGTGGGAAGTGAAGTCTTTACCAAAGTGGACCGTACCAAACATGTGCTAAACTGTAAATACGGTCATAAACATTGATTCCTGTATATTTTATACCCTCATTTTAAATAATGTTCTTTGTCACCCGGTTCTGTGTTGTTAAATGTGTGTCAAAACGACAAACAATGTGCACAATTCAATAAAGCCGTTGAAAACCCAACAATAACCCCCCCCCCCCCCCCCCCCCCCCCCCCCCCCCCCCGTCAGTGAAGAATAGCGGCCTCCGGCTAACGCTGGTCCTCTTCCACCGTCGGATTACAGCCAAGGTAGCGTGTCAACGCTCCGCTCCCGAGCCATAAAACGTCGAATAAAAGCCAAAGTGAGTACATTAAAGTTGTATTGTGACGACCAGGAGCAGTACAGACGTATAACGGTCTCACAAAAGTTTGTTTTATTGAGAGTTTTGAATCGCCACGTGGTCAACGAAAGTTGGAGCTGCTGTCAAAAAGTTTAGCTAGTGTCTGAGTGGAAGCAACGGATGAAGTGCAGCTCACATATTGAATGTCAGCTCAGAAATAAGTGGCCGTTCTGTCCCTTTGGCTGCAGCGTAAACACAACGCTGTTCTTGACCTTCTCTATCAGGTTCTAAACATAGATTCGTTTCTGAGAGCTCCTGTGTTTCTCAGTTGGGCTGTAGCTCCCCACTCACACAAGGTGAGTATGGACGTTGACGCTGCTTTTTAGCCACGACTGTCTGAAACTGATGCAGTCTATAAAGAGAGCTCTAATTTAAAATGGAATTCCCTAAGCTCGTGTGTCAAGTATGAGCGACTGTCCAAAACCCAGAGACGTTTAGGTCATGAAGTAGCATCCATTTACTCAGTCTGCTAAATGTTACAAACTTTTTTTTGTCAAACAGAACTCAAAAATTATCAGTTTTTGGAAGTGTTTTTTGAAGGTTGAGTAAATAATTTACCAGATAGCTTTTTTTATTGGGAATCTAACATATTTACTGCATTAGTTTAAGGCAGCTGTTCTTAATTAACTGAGATGTAATTGGAAACCAGTGGTTTGTTTGTGTAGTTTCTCTTGATGCATGAAATGTGATTAGTGACTTTTGGTTGTTTGACTTTGCGTTTTTTACATTCAAATTTTGTTTTTTAAGATACTAATGCATTCGGTTTGTGCATATATTTTTTTATTTTTGTTTTTGTTACAGTTCTAAATCTGAAAAGCAAATCCTCGCTTTTCTTTTTTTGTGCCCTCTGTTGTGATTCAAGTTTATCTTTTAAACCTTGGACATTGATGGCCCTGGTTTTGAACTTGTGCCTGAAGAAATAGTGCAAGCATGCGGCTGTAGGATGTGTTGAGGCTGGTGCCCTCGTTGGACTGGTTTGTTTTCCAGCTTTGCTTTTTAAAAGTCCAATGTGCGATTGATCAAAGAAGTGTTGTAATATTTCTGGTTGTTCACTGGAACTTTGTCGGTCCCTTTGTTCCTAAAAAGATCAGTTCTGCAGTTGGACATTTTCTGAATAGGAAAGAGCTCTTTGATCAATCACCCGCCTTGTGAACTCCACATTGGCATCATGTCGGCTGTTTGAAGAGCCTCAACTTTTGTTCCACAGCACATTCCTGTACACTGAGTCATGGCTGTAGCTTCCACCTGTTGCCTCTTTTCTCCCTTTTATTAACTCGACACAATAGTGAGGAGAGAAGAGGCCCCTAATTAGAAATGGATCAGCCTTTAACCAATCAACAGCATAAAGGAAGTGTGCCGGTCGGGCAGGGCAGCATCGGTGCTCAGGAGAGAGGCATCATCAGCGGAGACAACGTCCAGTTTGGGCGGCTGCGGCGGCGCACGCGTTTGTCTCAGTCCGAGAGCCAGAGCTCAGGGCCCGAAGAGGAGCAGGTGAGCTCCTCCGTGGACGCGAGGCGCTCCGGACGCGCCCACAACCCTCAGCAGGATCAGGAGCCCCCTCCGGCCCCCGCCAAGCCCTCCGCTTGCACCGGTCTCCAGAATAAAAAGAGCCGCAATCGCACCTCCTCTGAGACTGAGGGGGGCAAAGGTGGCAGCAGGGGGCCGATGCAGAGGAAGAGAGGCCACTCTGAGACGGAGAACCGGCCCCGACCCGACAAGTACGACGCCCGTCACCCGGAGTGCGAGAGACGTGTGCTGTCAATTGCAGTAATGACTTCTTGTCCGTCTGCTGGCTAATGTGTTGTGTTTAATGTGCAGGTGTTGTGGAAGCTCTAAACAGAGGTCTGTGTTGCTTGCAGACATGTGTAGTGCATTGATGCACGAGGCCACGGCAGACAATGTTGAGCCTTGTTCATGTTCTCCCCAGTGCAACGCAGCGTCACCTCACCAGTCGACTAAACGCTCTGCCAGTCAGATGAATCTGGACATCCTGGACCAGATTTCACGCTTGAGTCACTAATGCAGTCGATTGCATCATTTGCATTGGTCCGTTCACGTGTCAGGCCTCATAAGTGCGACTTGAATAGTAAAGTAGCGGTGTTGAAAGGGTTAATGTGAACTTGTTGGCAGCGAACGGCCTTTTGTTCTTTAATCCAGACTTTGCAGAGCAGGCAACTCTGTTCCACTGGCCGTGTGGATGTGTAGATGCTGTAATGAGAAGGTGTAAAATCCAAAACAAGTCACGTTAATCATGTGAATGTGGTTCCTACCTTTTTTTTTTTTTTTTTGTTATTTTCTCTAAATGGAAAAAACGTTTCCCTTTTCCATGTTCGCTTGCTGTTTGTGCATGTGATACACATGCACCCACATCCACATCACCTGTGGCTGTCCTCTTGTCCTCTTGTCCTGTAAATGTCCTGTAAAATCGCTGACTGCGTCATAAATCATAAATGCCCGTCACGGTTCTTGCGTCGTCTAATTTCTACCCGATTCCTCGTTTCCCTCCAGACCCGACATGAGCGGCCTCCAGTGCCTCGCCAGCGAGAAAGTCTGGTTCGACAAACACCGCTACGATGAAGCGGAAAGGCGCTTATACGAAGGGGCCAACGGTCCTGCCACGCAACAGCAACAGGTGAGCTGCGTTTTAGACGAACCGTTCAGGTTTGTAGGAAGCGCCTCCTCTTTTCTGCACCTCTGGCCTTTCTGTCGCGGCTCAGCAGCGCGTATCAGGCTGTCGCCGGCCTGTTGGTTCAGGCGCTGCCTCATCGTCAGGCTGGAGCAGCTGCTCGTGTGCACGTTGAACCACTTTATTTAGAAGTGGGCGTCTTAGTGAGAGGGCTCAGGTGATTTGGCAGCTGTCTGTGCTTCTCACACCGTCCACTTTGCACAAGCTACTTGTTCTCATTGTTCTGTACAGGCCTGGAACAGGACCCATTATTGTTCTCATTGTCTATAGATTTCCTATTGATTTTCTTTGGGCTTTTGTCTGATTTGCACGCATCGTTACCTCTTTCTCACTGCCACCACTTCCGTCACTGCTTTGCCCACACATGCCTGTAGGACACAGATGCTAATGCCATCCTGCAGGACATTGCTAAGTCCAGAAAGAATATCCAGCAGTCCCTCAACGGAGTGAGTACCGCAAAAGAGCCACGACTGATCGAAGTTTATAGGCGCACATGTTACTTTGAACATAATGTGGTCCCAGAAATTGCAAATTTGAATCTATTTGAACTGCTTTTAGATTTGCCAACACTAAATAAAGCACTTATTCTCCCTTTCACAACCTCAAAGCCTGGGCTCAAATGAGTTAAACATCCGCGTGGAGCTCTGGCTTGGCTGATCTTTTCTGGCTTTCTGTCTGCCAGCAGTAGTTTTTCATGTTTTCCTCCCTCACCTGGGTGCAGGTGAAAACGGCCCTGCAGCAGGCCAAAGGGCGCCAGCAGAAACGGCCACACAGAAACGTAAGTCTCCAGCCTCGGGCCCTGAAGCGCTGCATGGTGGAGGCGCTGGGGCGGCTGCTTGCGTCTGCTGCTGCCTGTCGTGGAGTGTTCTACTGCTACACCTCTTATTCTGCATCGCCTTGTTGCCGTTCTGCCCCTTTTTTGGCCGTCGTTCTGTACTTGGTCACTTACTAATTTCACGGTGCATGAAATTTGGAGACTGAATGAAAGTCAAAGATTTATTGCTGTTTTAAATTTGGACCATATATCAAGCAGTAGAAAATATCAAGTTTGGAATGATTTATGGGGAAAGGGGAAGTTGCCTCTTGCTCAAATCACAAATTAAATCTAAATTATTTTTCATTGAGACAGGTGTGTGTGTGTGCAAGCGGGTGTCTCTCGTATCCGTGAGAAATGGATTCTGCCTTCGTGGGTTTTTTTTTTGCATCCCTGAATATGAATGTTCTGGTGTTCTGTTCTCTTGCCATTGACATTTAATTGTTAATTCATCTTCGTCTTTTCACAGTCCTCCTCAAACGCTGGAGATCAGGAGTTGGTTTCACGCATGAAGAGCCTGGAACTGGAGAACCAGACTTTACACAAAGGTCAGTGCTCAGAACCCATTCCCCACACTGGTCTTAGTGTTTCCATTGTTGTTGTCTGTACGACTAGTTTTTATATGTGATACAAAATGGATACTAATGATAGATGCTAACCTTGTTCTCACAGAAATTCAGCTAGAAATGAAAATGTTTCATTGGATTTTAGCTTTGTGCCTCTAATAGGTTTGTGTTAATGTCTGATGAGTAGAGTTTTTGCATTTCAATTGCTGAAACCAGCGGCATAGATACATGTAGTCTTTGTAGAAAAATTTTACTCTTGACATTTTATAAATCTCTATTCATCCTGCTGTTTTGCCTTAGTGGTGGTGGAGATGAAAGCTGCCCTGCAGAGGCTGGAGTCCAGAGTAGCTGTGCTGGAAAAGAGCCCTGCACCAGCAGCTGTTCAATGTGCTAAGGTACAGATGAAGTTTCCTAACACTCAGATACTGCTTAACAAACAGGAGCAGCTCGTCTCTTACAGATTCTCGCAGATTGTGTGTATTTGGTTGAATCGGAGTTGCCATGTTTACCTAAAAGTAATCAGTGAGAAGTCTGTCTTTTTACAATGACTTTAGTAGTGTCATTGTGTCATGTGATGAAAAGTGTCTTATTATAGCATGTGGTCTATAAACATTAAAGGCTGCTGATGCAGGCTGTGACTCCACTATCGCTGACCCGGTGCCTCACTGCTCGACTCTTTCCTACAGACCGCTCCAGTCCGACAGGTAAAGGTAGAAAATGGTGGTGACGAGGACGACGACGATGACATCGACCTGTTTGGCAGCGACGACGACGATGAGGAGGCAGAACGCCTGAAACAGGAGCGTCTGGATGCCTATGCAGCCAAGAAGGCCAAGAAACCCGCCCTCATCGCCAAGTCATCCATCCTGTTGGATGTCAAACCCGTACGTACCGCCGCCACCGATGACCGTCTCTGGATGATCCGCTGTAAACGTGGAGGTTTCTGTTCTAGTGGGACGATGAGACGGACATGGCGAAGCTGGAGGAGTGCGTGCGCTCGGTGCAGATGGACGGGCTTCTGTGGGGAGCCTCCAAGCTGCTGCCGGTCGGCTACGGCATCAAGAAGCTGCAGATCAGCTGCGTTGTTGAAGACGATAAAGTCGGCACCGACATATTGGAGGAGGAGATCACCAAGTTCGAGGACTTTGTGAGTAAACTGCTTTCACACTTTTCCTGACCGCTGGTGGAACACTTGACATGTAGCAGCTCCGAAGGTGTTTATTTACACCTGAGAACACGTCAAACCTCTTCATCCAGCAGATTAGATTTTTCAGTTGACCTCAGTTGTTGCAGATATTTATTAACATTCCACTGGGATGTAATGGGTGTAAACGCAGTGAAACCTTTTTGTGACCTGGGTAAAAACGATACAATGTTGTGACTACAAACAATTATTGGATGGAATGTCAGCAACTCCCAAACCCAGTCAGTCTGTTTCTCATTGCTAATTCTACCATTCTTAACAGAAAATTATAAATACTTTAATCTGAAAATCTCCTTCATGTGTTTAAACTACACCTTGACATTTGTTTGTTTGTCTGCAGGTCCAGAGTGTAGACGTTGCTGCCTTCAATAAGATCTAAGCTCGACTAAAGCGTTGCTGCTTGTACGGTAATAAAAAGCTAAGCTATGAGCACAAACCTCCGTCTCATTGTAAAATAGAAATGTTTCCACCACATCTTCAGCAGGCTAAACAGTTAGAGCTTTGATGAGCACAGCCTCAAAGTAGAACCCAGCCCCACCCAGAACCCAGGATACACAGGTTGGCTGAAGGTGATGTTGACTCTGTGAAGCAGAACCATGGAGTCAGAGACGTTGTAGAAGGACAGCGTCCCGCCCCTGTAGTCCAGGTACACCCCGACCCGGCTGCTGCAGGTCGCCTCCATGCTCAAGCTCTCCTTGTTGTGCTGAAACAAACACATGGAGTGGGAGCAGTCCAGGCTCCAGGACTTGGAGTTGTGTCCCAGCTTGCTGTCGCTGCCTCCTCCGCTCCTGCTCATGGTTTTGTAGCAGACGCCGACGGAAACGCCGCCGCTCCCGGCCCACTCCACCTCCCAGTAGCAGCGACCAGCCATCCCAGCGCGGCACAGCACCTGGGCCCAGCTTTGTCACGGGGTGTCTTTTGTTTACAAGCGTCAGTTATATATGATTCAGGCAGTTCTAAATATCTGAGGGGGAACGAGAACAGGAACATCAAACCACATGTGAGACTGGACGCGTCGTCTGGAGCATCCAGAGGTGGGTCACGTCCTCTAATTCAGGCATAACTCAGCCAGTGAATCCTCCCATCTACTCATCAACACACAGTCTGACAGACTCAGACGTTAATCTGCATATTGAGCAGCGGAAGACAACTTTAGAAGTGTCATCAGCGCTAATTCAGGCCGAGTGAGTGAGGAGCCGCTGTTGTCCGGGCGGCGCAGTGAGCTTGTTCTGGGTCGAGCCACGCGTTCATATGATGCAGTCAATCACATCAGGCCTCAGCAACAACGAGCATCGCCCTCACAATGATGTTTCTAGGGTACGATAAGAAACCGGAGACGGAAATGAAAGCAGCCTCACATCGAACGCAGGTCCTATTTTAAACTGGAGAAGCCGGATCCTTTATTTAAGAAGCAGCACAGACTATAAATACACTCCATTAATAATAAGTAACGTTACGCACTGACCTAAAACCGCATCAGAATTACTCACCGTGGACGCTCTGCCTCACACCTCGTTACAGACCCGTCTGCATCACAACAAAACAGCACGATTCCACACAACAGTACCGTTCACAGCTATGGGGTGCCGAATGTAAAAGGAGCACCTATAACTAGTTTTCTTACATTTAACTAAATAACACATGTTTTCTCACATTTAGTTAAATGTGCAAAAGTTTAAATGTTAAATTTAAATGTAAATGTTAAATGATCGCCGAGCGTAAGACTGATTATTCATGATCGTGCAAGTAGACTCCACCCCTACCCTCAAACAGCGCTGGTCTCAGATCAGAGACACGAACTCAAACACCTCCAACAGTGCGCGCAAACCCCGCCCACATCAGATCTGGAAACTTTTGTTTTTAGCCTGGACGTAACTTCGGCTAGCTAGTATAGTTAGCTAACTAATTCTCCACCGGCGCCACAGAAATATTCTATTCAAACCTACTTAACTCCTCATTAATGGTGTTTACGACAGAACAGCAGTTTGAAGCGGAGCCTCAGCCCGCACACCTGCCGTTACAGCCCGTTCAATCTCCCCCAACAAGAGGGAGTCGGAGCTGGCGGCCATGATGGCTTCGACTTCAGGCTTCTCTCCAGTATTTTCGTGCACCGATCCAGAGTCAGATGTGGGCGGAGCTATGCGTACTTTTTGACTTGTTTGAGTCCGCGTGACTGATCTGGCATAATAGGGGGTGGAGTCTACTCAAGTATTCAGTTCGATCATTTAACATTTAGATTTACATTTAACATTTAGATTTACATTTAACATTTAGATTTAATATTTGAATTTAACAATTACATTTAGACTTTTGCACATTTAACTAAATGTGAGAAAACATGTTGTTATTTAGTTAAATGTGAGAAAACTAGTTATAGGTGCTCCTTTTACATTCGGCACCCCATACACAGCCGCGTGTTCATGGGCATCAGGTCTTTTCTGCTCCTTTCATTTTTGCTCCATATGTGGGGCGATCACGAACGTCTACTTGTGAACGAAAGGGCAATTAGTGAAGAGAGCAAAAATGAACCTGCAACTAATCTGACGTCTTTTCAGGCATCTCGGTAAAAGTGTTGGAGATCAGGTGCGTTGTTTACCTCAGAGGGACATTTTAAATATTGACTGAGACGAGGGACTGACTGGATATTGAATTCTATTGTTAGGTGCAGCCCTGCAGTCTACAATCAAATTATTATTGATGAAATGCAACTTTCAGTTAACTGAACTCTGAGCGCATCTCTGCGGACTTTTCACTGCGCATCGGAGTCCTGGCTGTGCGTCACGGCTTTTCTGTAGTTTGCCTTTTATTCTGCCCAGATCCTATCAGAACTACTTTTTAGGTTAATGTCAATTGCAGCCGTCTCAATGTCTCTGTGCCAGACACACACATCTGCAGCAGCGGCATCGCACGCGAACCCACCGCTCCGGTCGCTCTGGTTCTGCGCTTCGCTTCTCCGGGTCAGGCTGCACAGCTCCCGAGCCCTGTGGTGCTGGGCGATGATGGCGCAGTCCGGGTGAATGGCTTGAGCCTGAGAACGCGAGACAAGGAAGTTATCCACAGCGAAGCAAACGCACGCGAACGCAACTTTCTGATGCACGTCGTCTTAAATCGGGTCATAAGTGGAATCGTTCTGACCCGCATGAGAAGCTTTGATGAATTATGGAGCTGCCACTCACCGTGGGCCTGTTCCACGCGTGGAGATGGAAGACGAGGAGGAATAACGTCTCCTGTCGTCCCGACATTTCGCTCTTGTCTGTCTTCTTCAGTCTATATCCCTCATGGGTTTGACGGAGTGCGCGTAAATCCGGGTCAGGATACGTGTTTCTCCGTGGGAGTGTGTGACTTGTTCTCTATAGCCTCAGCATGAAACTGTACTCTGTCAACCTAAAATAGATGAACCCCCCCGCTTCTCCCTGAGAGCTGCAAACTTGGAGCAGGGCTGCTGCTGTCACATCTGCTCTCTGTCTCCCTCTCTCTCTCTCTCTCTCTCTCTCTCTCGGTCTCTTTCTCTCGCTCTCTTTGAGGTTGAGTATCTCTAATCCGAGTGATGACACTGAGGACTCGTGATATCAGCAGCTAATGTTATTAGTTTCTTTTGTTGGTTTTTTAAAATAATGCCACCAATGTCTCAAACAAAACCTTTACTGGTAAATTTCCTCAGTTCTTTGACAAGGATTATATTTTTAAACTTCTCAGCTGGTTTGTGGTCCGAAGTTTAAAAACAGGGTCAGAACAAAGAGTTTTCAGGGCAGAGAGCTTAAAAAAGCCAAACACCTCCCTCCACGGGTGCCCAGCAACAAAACACAGGGTTTAATCTTCATCTACAGGGATGCATTGAAGAGAACACTTAACCCATGGTTTCCGGAAGAACCTTAAACATCAAAAAGCTTGAGCTGGAAGTTCAGCAGCTGTGAATCAGCGTCTCTGGTGTAAAATATAATAATGAAAAGCAAACTCCGTAAAAGCGGCAGTAACATCTTATCAGGCTTCTGTCGTCCTGCAGGACTTCCCATAAAATGACAAACACGGGACAACAAAGGGCGTGGGTGCCGATAAATGCCTTGTGTTTGAACCATCAGCTGTTTGCGCACAGAGCTGGGTTTTCCTGCTCACGCAGTTCTCACTGGAAGTAGCTTTCAAATAACACGTGGGTTTGAAACGCCAATGAATGACTCCACCAGCTGATGCTGGAGACGGGAACTCGTTTGAATTTAACTTTATTTTTCATACAACATGTTGTAAAGATGACCTTGTTTACCATCCACACCGGTCTGTGAGTGTTTCACATGATGAAAGAGCAACAAAGGACACTAAGTGTGTGGGTTTGCTGATGGACTTCATAGGTTCATACTAAGTCAACTTATCTTTGTTTATGTGGCACTTTACACACAAAACAGCTGCTCTGATGTACTTGACAGCACACAGAGGAAAATGGCACAAAAGAAAATAAGCAAATATGAGAGGAGCTCCAGACGCCTTAATATATGCCTTCATATATATAAACGAAAAGATTAACCTCTTAGTTTATCTACACTCCACCTAGCCTAGGCTCCTTCCATGTCCAACCAGGATGGCCGAGTGGTTAAGGCGTTGGACTTAAGATCCAATGGATCAGTCAATCAGGCCTCGTGGGTTCCAACCCCACTCCTGCTAAATCCTAGTATTTAACTTAGATCTGGAACAGAATATAATGATACCTTTGCAATTTTAAGGTAAGCTAAACATAGTGAACATTTATAGAGAAGTCGAAGAAAATATTTGCACTTGGTGAATAATTTGTAACTTTACTGGAAACATTAAAACACCTTAAAATATCATTACTACTGCATAACATCAAGAATAATTTCAATGCCAGGTTGATGCAACTCTTAACTCAATGTGTTCAGAAAATTATTTAAATCTAATGGCCATGCATCTCTACCACACTTTCATTATTATTCATTAAAATCATGTTAATAATATTTAGTACAGCAATACAACTTTTACAGAACTTTTAAGACAGTTTATAATAGTCTCGACTATTCCGCCCCCTGGAGGACATACGGGGGAAATCTACTGTTATTGGGATTTGATTTACAGTAAAAGCAGTAGTACACAAAGTCAGTACTTAAGTAAAAATACAAATACAGTAGTGTGTAAACTTATCTCATGTTGAATTCAACTGTGACTAAAGGAACAAAGTTCACATCAAGTACGAGTAATTGAAAACAAATGTTTTCAAACAGTACTAATGCTCTTATTGTACAAATCCAGTCCAGTGTGTTCAAAAGGTTTTCACAGATATAATATGTGGTTAAAAAAAGAAATAAAGAAAAACAAGAAATAAAAACGAGTAAAGAGCTGCTGTCTGCGGTCCTGCCTGAGGATGGGGAAGCTGCCACATAACCGTTAACATACATGCTGGGTGTGATTGGTGGACAGCGCGCCCATTAGAATTGTGGGAAGTGAAGTCTTTACCAAAGTGGACCGTACCAAACATGTGCTAAACTGTAAATACGGTCATAAACATTGATTCCTGTATATTTTATAACCTCATTTTAAATAATGTTCTTTGTCGCCCGGTTCTGTGTAGTTACATTTGTGTCAAAACGACACAATTCAATAAAGCCGTTGAAAACCCAACAATAACCCCCCCCCGTCAGTGAAGAATAGCGGCCTCCGGCTAACGCTGGTCCTCTTCCACCGTCGGATTACAGCCAAGGTAGCGTCCCCGCCCCTAGCCATAAAACGTCGAATAAAAGCAAAGGTGAGTACATTAAAGTTGTATTGTGACGACCAGGAGCAGTACAGACGTGTAACTCTCTCACAAAAGTTTGTTTTATTGAGAGTTTTGAATCGCCACGTGGTCAACGAAAGTTGGAGCTGCTGTCAAAAAGTTTAGCTAGTGTCTGAGTGGAAGCAACGGATGAAGTGCAGCTCACATATTGAATGTCAGCTCAGAAATAAGTGTCCGTTCTGTCCCTTTGGCTGCAGCGTAAACACAACGCTGTTCTTGACCTTCTCTATCAGGTTCTAAACATAGATTCGTTTCTGAGAGCTCCTGTGTTTCTCAGTTGGGCTGTAGCTCCCCATTCACACAAGGTGAGTATGGACGTTGACGCTGCTTTTTAGCCACGACTGTCTGAAACTGATGCAGTCTATAAAGAGAGCTCTAATTTAAAATGGAATTCCCTAAGCTCGTGTGTCAAGTATGAGCGACTGTCCAAAACCCAGAGACGTTTAGTTCATGAAGTAGCATCCATTTACTCAGTCTGCTAAATGTTACAAACTTTTTTTTTTTTGTCAAACAGAACTCAAAAATTATCAGTTTTTGGAAGGTTTCTTTGAAGGTTGAGTAAATAATTTACCAGATAGCTTTTTTTATTGGGAATCTAACACATTTACTGCATTAGTTTAAGGCAGCTGTTCTTAATTAACTGAGATGTAATTGGAAACCAGTGGTTTGTTTGTGTAGTTTCTCTTGATGCATGAAATGTGATTAGTGACTTTTGGTTGTTTGACTCGGCAGCTTTTAAACATTCAAATTTTGTTTAAGATACTAATGCATTCGGTTTGTGCATATATTTTTTTATTTTTGTTTTTATTACAGTTCTAAATCTGAAAAGCAAATCCTCGCTTTTCTTTTTTTGTGCCCTCTGTTGTGATTCAAGTTTATCTTTTAAACCTTGGACATTGATGGCCCTGGTTTTGAACTTGTGCCTGAAGAAATAGTGCAAGCATGCGGCTGTAGGATGTGTTGAGGCTGGTGCCCTCGTTGGACTGGTTTGTTTTCCAGCTTTGCTTTTTAAAAGTCCAATGTGCGATTGATCAAAGAAGTGTTGTAATATTTCTGGTTGTTCACTGGAACTTTGTCGGTCCCTTTGTTCCTAAAAAGATCAGTTCTGCAGTTGGACATTTTCTGAATAGGAAAGAGCTCTTTGATCAATCACCCGCCTTGTGAACTCCACATTGGCATCATGTCGGCTGTTTGAAGAGCCTCAACTTTTGTTCCACAGCACATTCCTGTACACTGAGTCATGGCTGTAGCTTCCACCTGTTGCCTCTTTTCTCCCTTTTATTAACTCGACACAATAGTGAGGAGAGAAGAGGCCCCTAATTAGAAATGGATCAGCCTTTAACCAATCAACAGCATAAAGGAAGTGTGCCGGTCGGGCAGGGCAGCATCGGTGCTCAGGAGAGAGGCATCATCAGCGGAGACAACGTCCAGTTTGGGCGGCTGCGGCGGCGCACGCGTTTGTCTCAGTCCGAGAGCCAGAGCTCAGGGCCCGAAGAGGAGCAGGTGAGCTCCTCCGTGGACGCGAGGCGCTCCGGACGTCACGGTTCTTGTGTCGTCTAATTTCTACCCAATTCCTCGTTTTCCTCCAGACCTGATATGGGCCAGCACCAATCCAGCAAGAGCTACGACCAACCCCGCTACAATGAGGTGGAAAGGCGCTTATACGAAGGGGCCGACGGTCCTGCCACGCAACAGCAACAGGTGAGCTGCGTTTTAGACGAACCGTTCAGGTTTGTAGGAAGCGCCTCCTCTTTTCTGCACCTCTGGCCTTTCTGTCGCGGCTCAGCAGCGCGTATCAGGCTGTCGCCGGCCTGTTGGTTCAGGCGCTGCCTCATCGTCAGGCTGGAGCAGCTGCTCGTGTGCACGTTGAACCACTTTATTTAGAAGTGGGCGTCTTAGTGAGAGGGCTCAGGTGATTTGGCAGCTGTCTGTGCTTCTCACACCGTCCACTTTGCACAAGCTACTTGTTCTCATTGTTCTGTACAGGCCTGGAACAGGACCCACTATTGTTCTCATTGTCTATAGATTTCCTATTGATTTTCTTTGGGCTTTTGTCTGATTTGCACGCATCGTTACCTCTTTCTCACTGCCACCACTTCCGTCACTGCTTTGCCCACACATGCCTGTAGGACACAGATGCTAATGCCATCCTGCAGGACATTGCTAAGTCCAGAAAGAATATCCAGCAGTCCCTCAACGGAGTGAGTACCGCAAAAGAGCCACGACTGATCGAAGTTTATAGGCGCACATGTTACTTTGAACATAATGTGGTCCCAGAAATTGCAAATTTGAATCTATTTGAACTGCTTTTAGATTTGCCAACACTAAATAAAGCACTTATTCTCCCTTTCACAACCTCAAAGCCTGGGCTCAAATGAGTTAAACATCCGCGTGGAGCTCTGGCTTGGCTGATCTTTTCTGGCTTTCTGTCTGCCAGCAGTAGTTTTTCATGTTTTCCTCCCTCACCTGGGTGCAGGTGAAAACGGCCCTGCAGCAGGCCAAAGGGCGCCAGCAGAAACGGCCACACAGAAACGTAAGTCTCCAGCCTCGGGCCCTGAAGCGCTGCATGGTGGAGGCGCTGGGGCGGCTGCTTGCGTCTGCTGCTGCCTGTCGTGGAGTGTTCTACTGCTACACCTCTTATTCTGCATCGCCTTGTTGCCGTTCTGCCCCTTTTTTGGCCGTCGTTCTGTACTTGGTCACTTACTAATTTCACGGTGCATGAAATTTGGAGACTGAATGAAAGTCAAAGATTTATTGCTGTTTTAAATTTGGACCATATATCAAGCTGTAGAAAATATCAAGTTTGGAATGATTTATGGGGAAAGGGGTAGTTGCTCAAGTTGAGCCTCTTGCTCAAATCACAAATTAAATCTAATTTATTTTTCATTGAGACAGGTGTGTGTGTGTGTGCAAGCGGGTGTCTCTCGTATCCGTGAGAAATGGATTCTGCCTTCGTGGGTTTTTTTTTTTTGCATCCCTGAACATGAATGTTCTGGTGTTCTGTTCTCTTGCCATTGACATTTAATCGTTAATTCATCTTCGTCTTTTCACAGTTCTTAAACGCTGGAGATCAGGAGTTGGTTTCACGCATGAAAAGCCTGGAACTGGAGAACCAGACCTTACACAAAGGTCAGTGCTCAGAACCCATTCCCCACACTGGTCTTAGTGTTTCCATTGATGTTGTCTGTACGACTAGTTTTTATATTTGATACAAAATGGATACTAATGATAGATGCTAACCTTGTTCTCACAGAAATCCAGCTAAAAAATTAAAATGTGTTTCATTGGATTTTAGCTTTGTGCCTCTAAGTTTGTGTTGATGTCTGAGTAGAGTTTTTCTATTTTAATTGCTGAAACCAGCAGCATAGATACATGCAGTCTTTGTACAAACAATTTACTCCTGAGGTCGTATAAATCTATATTCATATCTTCCTGCTGTTTTGCCTTAGTGGTGCTGAAGAATAAAACTGCCCTGCAAAGGCTGGAGTACAGAGCAGCTGTGCTGGAAAAGAGCCCTGCACCAGCAGCTGTGCTGGAAAAGAGCCCTGCACCAGCAGCTGTGCTGGAAAAGAGCCCTGCACCAGCAGCTGTTCCATGTGCTAATTCCTATGGAGCCATGTCATCCATCCTGTTGGATGTCAAACCCGTACGTACCGCCGCCACCGATGACCGTCTCTGGATGATCCGCTGTAAACGTGGAGGTTTCTGTTCTAGTGGGACGATGAGACGGACATGGCGAAGCTGGAGGAGTGCGTGCGCTCGGTGCAGATGGACGGGCTCCTGTGGGGAGCCTCCAAGCTGGTGCCGGTCGGCTACGGCATCAAGAAGCTGCAGATCGGCTGCGTTGTTGAAGACGATAAAGTCGGCATCGACATCCTGGAGGAGGAGATCACCAAGTTCGAGGACTTTGTGAGTAAACTGCTTTCACACTTTTCCTGACCGCTGGTGGAACACTTGACATGTAGCAGCTGTGAAGGTGTTTATTTACACCTGAGAACACGTCAAACCTCTTCATCCAGCAGATTAGATTTTTCAGTTGACCTCAGTTGTTGCAGATATTTATTAACATTCCACTGGGATGTAATGGGTGTAAACGCAGTGAAACCTTTTTGTGACCTGGTAAAAAATGTTGTGACTACAAACAATTATTGGATGGAATGTCAGCAACTCCCAAACCCAGTCAGTCTGTTTCTCATTGCTAATTCTACCATTGTTTACAGAAAATTATAAATACTTTTTTCTGAAATCTCCTTCATGTGTTTAAACTACACCTTGACATTTGTTTGTTTGTCTGCAGGTCCAGAGTGTAGACGTTGCTGCCTTGAATAAGATCTAAGCTCGACTAAAGCGTTGCAGCTTGTACGGTTATAAAAAGCTAAGATTTGAGCACAAACCTCCGTCTCATTGTAAAACAGAAATGTTTCCACCACATCTTCAGCAGGCTAAACAGTTAGAGCTTTGATGAGCACAGCCTCAAAGTAGAACCCAACCCCACCCAGAACCCAGGATACACAGGTTGGCTGAAGGTGATGTTGACTCTGTGAAGCAGAACCATGGAGTCAGAGACGTTGTAGAAGGACAGCGTCCCGCCCCTGTAGTCCAGGTACACCCCAACCCGGCTGCTGCAGGTCGCCTCCATGCTCAAGCTCTCCTTGTTGTGCTGAAACGAACACATGGAGTGGGAGCAGTCCAGGCTCCAGGACTTGGAGTTGTGTCCCAGCTTGCTGTCGCTGCCTCCTCCGCTCCTGCTCATGGTTTTGTAGCAGACGCCGACGGAAACGCCGCCGCTCCCGGCCCACTCCACCTCCCAGTAGCAGCGACCAGCCATCCCAGCGCGGCACAGCACCTGGGCCCAGCTGGTGAATCGGTCCGGGTGGTCCGGGTAGGGCTGCGGCTCCGAGCGCGTCGTCACCGCTCTGCGGTCGTCAGAGATGCATAAGTAAGAGTTGGCCGTGTTCGGCTCCAGGCTTAAATCGCTGTAATCTGGACAAAGATGCAGTTCAACATTAGTTACAGATCCAAACACTCAATATGAATAAATAGACTCACATTGTAGAAAATCAGCTCTTGTTTTCGGTTCAAAGTCGTGTGGCACGTCTTTTTCTTTTACTGTTGGATATTAAATGAATATTAGACTGATGTCAGATATTAATGTGAAGCACAATAAAGTCACTACCTCTGGTCTTGGAGATGCTGTTTGTGTAGCTGCTAGTTTCCTTCAGTGAAATTGCTAGAAGAAATAAAGACATGGGACTCAAACTTTACCCTCTATTGATTTGTAAAATAAAAGCATTCCATGAGAGACTGACCTTTGTCAGAGATTCTGTTGAACTCGACTTCAAACGTTTCATCCAGACTCTCCTTCAGCTCCACCAGGGCCTTCTTCATGGTTTTGTACATTCGATACGAAGTGGAATCGGTGCTGGGCATCTCCACAGTGGTCGTAGGGAAGTGAAGGGTCTTGATTCTCTGCAGTGATGTAGAAATTAGTCATAAAATGCAACTTCAGTTGTAAAAGTGTAAATGTCAAGTCAGACATTTACACTTTTTTTCCCAACTTCTGCCAAGTACATCTAGATATAAAAAATACTGTAATTTGTCAAATTTCGTTGTATCAATAACAAACAGTTAAAACTCTCCACCTTTGTACATTGTGTTAAAGACAACCAGGAAACAAAGTAAATTTCTTCTCTTTTAAACTGACTTATGAAAAATTATATAAAAAGTATTGATACAAAAAAAATTCCAATAACTTTTCATTACAGGAGACACTTAGACTTATTTATTTACCCACTAGACAATGTCCTAGTTTTTCTTGCTTTCATGAGAACATAAAGACGAACCTGGAGGAAATGGACGTGGTCGTCGGAGCGACACAGCTTCTCCAGCTCCGCATCTGTCCTCCTCAGCTCCACCATCTCCCTCTGGATCTCCTGCAGCAGCTCCTCAGCCTGACTGACAGCTGCTCTCTCCTGGCCTCTGATCACCTCCGTCACCTCGCAGCTCCGCTTCTCTATGGAGCGGATCAGCTTGGAAAACATCCTCTCGCTCTCCTCCACCGCTGCCTCTGTCGAGTGCTGTGGGGGATAACGTCCTCGCCCCGTTGGTCTCTGCACCCAATGGGTTTGGTTCTCACAGGGGACACGAGCATCCACTCACCTTGATGTATTTGACAACGTATCGAAGCTCCTTCTCGGCATCCTTCAGCTTCTGCACAGACCTCAGAGAAGCTTCTTGGAGTTTTTTCTGATTAAACAAAAGAAATATACGTCAGTTAAAACAATGCATTCCTTGTTTCAGTGCAAAGCGATTGGTCAATGAACCTAAATGTGACACAGCGGCTAAACGCTGCTGGTATAGGGTGCCGAATGTAAAAGGAGCACCTATAACTAGTTTTCTCACATTTAACTAAATGACACAACATGTTTTCTCACATTTAGTCTAAATGTAAATGTTAAATGTAAATGTTAAATGATCGCCGAGTGTAAACTGAATATTCATGAATGTGGAAGTAGACTCCGCCCCTACCCTCAAACAGCGCTGGTTTCAGATCAGAGACGCGAACTCAAACACCTCCAACAGTGCGCGCAAACCCCGCCCACATCTGACCTGGAACCTTTTGTTTTTAGCCTGGACGTAACTTCGGCTAGCTAGTATAGTTAGCCAACTAATTCTCCACCGGCGCCACATAAATATTCCATTCAAACCTACTTAACTCCCTGTTAATGGTGTTTACGACAGAACAGCAGTTTGAAGCGGAGCCTCAGCCCGCACACCTGCCGTTACAGCCCGTTCAATCTCCCCCAACAAGAGGGAGTCGGAGCTGGCGGCCATGATGGCTTCGACTTCAGGCTTCTCTCCAGTATTGTCGTGCACCGATCCAGAGTCAGATGAGATGTGGGCGGGGCTATGCGTACTGTTTGACGTGTTTGAGTCCGCGTCACTGATCTAGGATCATAGGGGTGGAGTCTACTCAAGTATTCAGTTTTGCACCCGGCGATCATTTAACATTTAAATTTAACTTTTACCATTTACATTTAGACTTTTGCACATTTAACTAAATGTGAGAAAACATGTGTCATTTAGTTAAATGTGAGAAAACTAGTTATAGGTGCTCCTTTTACATTCGGCCCCCACATGCTGGTGCAGCAGCTACTTCTGCTTTTATGACCAACTAAAGTCACTTAAAAACAGAACTGCTCATTATTGTTAGTATTGAATAAATGCGCACACGCACAAACTACACTTCCCATAATGCAAATTCTTCAACTTTGTTTGTCCTGCTGGTCCTTTTGATGGGTTTAGATCATTAACTGGCAACCAGTGAAACTCAGCCACAAATCATACTAGTACAGTTTGTACACACACATATTGCCCAGAATAACTATAGACAGACGAACAGTACCAGCATAAGCCACTGAAGAACAAGCGTTAGAAGCTGGGTTCGGCCCAGTCCGCTACCTGCTGCGCCGTCCGCTCGTCCGCCACGGACGCGGCCTCGTGGCCCTTGTGTTTGTCCCTCACGCACTGCGAGCACACGCACCGCTGGTCGGTGCGGCAGTACAGCCGCAGCGCCTTGTCGTGCTGCGGGCACAGCGCCTCCGCCTGCTCGCCCGGAGCCGGGATCAGCTGGTGGGACTTCCCGTGGAAGCGCTCGTCGTGGGCTCGGAGGTGCGTGGCGCAGTAGGACTCGGAGCAGCGCAGGCAGGACTTGACGGCTTTGCTTTTCCTCCCCGAGCAGACGCTGCACACGTCGGGGTTGAGCAGGCGGCTCCGCTGGAACGTTTCCACCACTTCGCCCAGGACCGTGTTCCGGCTCAGCTGGGGTCTGGGGCTGAACACCCTGCGGCACTGGGGGCAGCTGCTGTGGCCCCTCTGCTTCGGCCGGTCCCAGTACTCTTCGATGCAGTCCAGGCAGTAGCTGTGGCCGCACGGGACCGTGACCGGGTCCCGCAGGATCTCCAGACACACCGGGCAACTGAACTGGTCCTGTTCGATGGAAATGGTTGCTGCTGCCATTTTGCTTCGCAGGTGGAGTGTTGGGCGTAGCACAGGTGATGAGGTTCCGGTTCCAGCTGCCGCACCCACAAGCCTCCAATCACAGTGAGCGGAACAAAGTAGACCTGCAGGCGTCACCTGTGCAGGTGTTCACGTTTACACACACACACGGACACACACCAGTCTGTTTTGTTTGCTTTTAATGTCAGCAAGTCACTAATCACAATGTGCTGCCACTGTCTGTCTGCAAAGCAATATAACCATTAAAATGAAAAGTATTTAAAAAAGCAAAGCTACATAAATTTAAATTATAAATACTGACTTTGGGTGTAATGTGTTCAGTCTCAGTGGAAAATGCACTTCAGCTATAATTCAGGCAGCGAATAAAGCTCAATTAATAAATAAATTTATAACAAGATTAATTATTAAATGCACACAAGTGTCAGGACGTGTGAATTAATACATTTTACAAATGAACAAGAAAATCATTTCCTCCTGGGGTGCGCGCGCCGCTGAAGGTGCCTCTGTCTGGATCCTGTGGAGAGTTTGGAGCCTGAGCAGACGAGAGAAGGCAGTAAGTCTACTACAGCACCAGGAGGCAAAGGAAACTACTACACGGTCTTTACCATTTGTAATATTCTGACAGATGTGCAAATACACATTTATGTTATGTTATTGATTCAGCCACTGAAACATCTATAAATACGTCACCAGCTCTGCAGAAAATACTTTATGTATTAATTAAAAGATTCTAAATGCTGTATTTTATCACTTGCTGCTGAATATGTTTACCGAATGGGGAGAAGGCAAATGTGGGCAAGGCAGGTCCCGGGTTGAGGAATGGGTTGAGGGGGTTCACGGGACTTTGGTCGAGTCCACACAGAGGCGGTACTGCAGGTACAGAGAGAACAAATGCATTCACTGCCGAGTCCGAGCAGCTTTAGACAGAGCAGACAGACTGTAATAAACTAATAAGTGCAAGGTGCACGACAATTAGGTTAGTTCTGGTGATGCAAACCTACTCATTGTAACTCACTGAGTTTGAGTAGAGCACTGGTTCCCGCTACAGAAACATCACAATGCAGACGCAGAGATCTGAGTGGAACTGTGAACAACCTGCAGACTCACCTGCTGGTGCTACCATTTGTGCAGCTGACCCAGTATCAGCAGATTGTGGGGCGTTAATGTGGACTGTGGGAACTGGAGGACCTACAATCACCACATCCCTCACTACACACAAACAAGAGAGAATGAATACAAGCAGAAGAGTCTGCAGCAGAATAAAATATCTTTCTGGAATAAGTCTCCGTACTTCTCTCGTAGATGCTGACAAATCCTCCCTGGCAGACCTCCTGCAAAAGGCCTTTAAAATCGGACACAGCTTTCATCACTGGGCCAAAGTTGAGGTTGGGGTCGACGGTAACCGGGGGCAACGCTGACAGTATAGGTGAAGCCAGGACAGACTGAGAACTCTGGAGTCATTAAAGCAGAGACCAGGATGGAGAGTGCTTATTTAAGGTGTTGGTACAGAAACACTCAATCAGACTGGTATCACTGTACCTGAAGGAATTGGATGTGGTCCTCGGTGTGACACAGTCTGTCCAGCTCAGCCTCGTTCTTCTTCAGCTCAGTGATCTCCTTCTGGATCTTGTCCAGCAGCTGCTCAGCCTGACTGACGGCCGTCTTCTCCTGGGCCATGATCAGCTCTCTCACCTCGAAACGCTTCAGCTCGATGGACTGAATCAGCTCGGTGAAGACGGCGTCGCTCTCCTCGGCTGCGGCCCGAGCTGAGCGCTGCAGAAACCACAAATCCAAAAAATGGATCATTGCACTGTGGTAAATGTTTACAGAACTGTGAGGGAGACAAGACATTTACACCATTCATCAGTGTAACAAAGTACTAGCACTTACAGAGAGAGAGAAAATGGCTTGTCTGAGCTCTGGAGCCTCCTTTTCTCTTTGTTGAATTCTTAGCTGAGAGCTCTGCTTCATGTCACAGAGCTGCCGCTGAGGAAGATGTTCAAACATCAAATTAAAGTTAGTTTTGAATGCAAGACAGAGACGACTGCATTCACTTTGAGATTCTGAAACCGTTTTTTTAAAAGTGTAAATATGCTCATAGACATAAAAAGCCACGAAAACAAGGTCAAGCTGCGCGACATCAGCGAAACATGCAATAAGGAGAACAATGAGGAGTAAAGACGCTGATGATCAAATCGGTGCCAGCTGCATTGTTGTGTTGGATCCCTGATCAAAAGAGTGGGATGGTGACATCATGTGGCATCTTGGGCAGAGTTCTACTGAGAAACTAATATTTTGAGGCACTGAAGCTGATTATCCATAGCAACACACATTATGAGGATCAGGTCGAGGACTGCTCCTGTGTCTACACTGAAGCAGGTCGGCCTCGTTTACCTGCCTCTGCTGCATCTCGGCCGCGGCCAGCACCGTGTCGTGGCCTTTGTGCTCGTCCGCCAGACACAGGTAGCACGCGCACCGCTCGTCGGTGCGGCAGTACAGCTCCAGCAGCCGGTCGTGCCGCGGACAGATGGCCTCCTGCAGCCTCTTGGAGGCCGACACCAGCTTGTGCTTCTTGAAGGCAGCGGACTCGTAGTGGGGCTGCACGTGCAGGTCGCAGTACGAGGCCAAACACACCAGACACCACTTGACAGCTCTGCTTTTCCTGCCGGCGCACACGTCGCACTCCACGTCGTCCGCTTCAGCAAAGCTGTGGTTCGGCGGCGGCGGCGTGTCGTCGTGGAGTCCGGTCTTTTTGAACTTCTCCACCACGTCGGTGAGCATGGTGTTCCTGGCGAGCACCGGCCTCGGGTTGAACGTCTGCCGACACTGCGGGCACGCGAACACCCCCAGGTAGTCGTCCTGGTCCCAGTAGCTCTCGATGCAGCTGGAGCAGTAGCTGTGGCCGCAGGGGATGGTCACCGGGTCCTTCAGCACGTCCAGACATATCGAGCAGTTGAACTGGTCCTTGTCCAGAACCACGCCGGCCTGAGCCATGGCCAGAGACGCCGAAGAGCAGCTAGCAACGGAGCAAAACAGGGGAGCCTGACGGCTGCTTTGTTTACAGGAAGTAACGGTGGTTACCGGAAACGGAAAGGGGGATTTAATTCTTAAAGCCCCGAATTTCAAAATAAGTGTGTTATTTTTTTAGTTGCGGGTAGTTCAAAGTAAACGAAGCGATTCGCATTCAAAACCCTTTAAGTTTAACCAGCTGAATTTACCAAGGATTTTATATACTACAAATTTTCTCAAAAAAATCAAATGATTTCTAAACAACATTCTGAGGCTTTTCTTCATTATCACATATTTGGATGTTGGACTGCATCAGACACAAGCAAATTAAATGAATACTTTGATACTAATAGTTAAAACTCTACACTTGTGATTGTCTTATCGTCAGGGTCATGATCTGCCAACACCAGACAACAACTGGAATGTAAAGAAATAAATGTGTATTGCATTAGCAGACCAAATATAGGTTGTCAAACATTATAGTCATATTTTCCTGTAAAGCAGAGATCAATTTCAGATTGTGTTTTTATTGACACAAAGGCAACATTAAAAATAGAATTTCCACTGCATTTTTATTTAAAATAGCATTAAATAGATAAACACAATAAATAACATTTGGTACGTTAAACCATTCCAATAAATTATGTTTAGAACATAAAGGACAACAATATTAAAAGGAATGAAAAAGATCAGGTCAGTGCATTAACAACATAACAAGTTAGACCTACAGTGCGTCTTTCTCCTCACATTAAATTGGTCACAAACTAAAGCTTAGACACATTTAAAGCCAAAGGATTTCAAAAGGCTGCCTTAATAGAAACCCAAACATTCAGTGTTTATTGTGCATGTTTTCAAACGTTCCGAGCAACCTCATACCAAAGTTACCTGTCAAATCTGGATTTGAGAAATTTCACTTGAAACAACATGCAATTCCAATCAAGCTACTTGTCATTCAAATGCATGTATCGTAAATTCAATATCAGAACAATACAGTACTGATAGAAGGATCCCTCAAAACATTTAATCCCTTTAAGATTAAGATTTTAAAAAGGAACTTGTTCACTCCCTTGGATCATCTTGTGCAAAATGCTAATAGTAAATTAAAGCTAATTAATAATATAGTATATATGGTACAGTATTTTATAACATTTACTGTAATTTTTTCATAAAAAGTTACAATTCACTGAAATTGCAACTAGAAACTACAGCTAATCAAGAGAAACAGGCACAAAAATATTCTGGTGGTCTCAAAACATGCATCCATGTCAGTGGAGGAGTAACTTTTACTTGACATGCTTATCTGAAGTTTTGCTAAATGAAAATGAACATGTCAAAGCCTTCACAGTCAACTACTGAATAAGCTACGCGTTTCTTCCGCTTTCTTCTGAAACCAAATTTCAACATGGCCCCAATGCGAATGCATCTTAACCCCATACAATTCAAGTCTTAATATTCAGTGGTTACAGTACAAGTTCGTTATTTCAGCTCATACAAAAATACAGCAGGTAGGATCAAGTGACCAGATGTGGAATCTTGTAAGTCAACTAAAACGCTTTATGGAGGTGTACCTGTCTATGTGCAGGTATGTATGAATGTACGTCTGTGTGTGCAATGCAAATGATATGTGTCTACACTCATCTATTTCATTGTATCTTCACTTGTTCTTCTGCTCCAGTCCACTTTCTGCTCTAAGTGCCTGGCTGCTTGTGGAAATGAAGCTCATCCAGTGTTTAAGGTCTTCAGGAAACTCAGGACACTCAATCTGTTCACATAAACACAAAGTTAACAGAAGAGTTGATTTTGTATTATTGATGTAACCATTTCATGTTTTTCTGTTGTTTTAATTCATCATAAATCAAACGCCTTGTTCGTCGGCCAAAATATCATATGTTATGCAAGAATATATTTAGATCCTGTTGTTGTAAACTGATGCTAAATTTGTTGCCAAATTTAAATATGATTATTGTAAAACTACCATGGACAAGATGTTGATTAATTAGGAGTAACTCAGTAGAACTTTGATTAATTAAATCTTTAATTAGAACACAGTTAACAGGATTAATTTATACATAACAGATCAATGAAGTCAAACCAGCTGTGATTACTCACCTTCTTCTTGCATACGAATTCAATGATCCTCTCTGGGCTGCAGTGCACCACATTCTGCCTGCAGAGCATAATTGCAGACACAAAACCATCCTTCTTGGACACGAAGCGCTGTTCCAAGTAGAATGCCTTCTCATCCCATCCAACTACCTTGGTCCGAATCTCAAAAGCTTCACGAAAGGCTAAAGAGCGCCGGTACCGGATGGTAGAGGCCCCTACCACCATTTTGGCCCCTAATTTGCATGAGGCTAAGAAAAGCCCATTTCGCATGTAATGATGGAAACGAGCAAAGTCACACTCCCTCAGGTATCGAGAGTTGTTCATGTGGCCCATGTAGTCTAAATCATGGGGAAGGACCATGCCATCTATACTTTGTTCAGCTAGAATGTCCAATATTCTGGGTTGGAACCAAGCCTGGACAAACACCTGGGCCCCCCGGAGGAAGTACCACACATCCAGAGTGCAGAAGAGCAGGAGGAGGGCTCCCAACACTAGCAGCATCATCTCTCTGGAACAAGAGTACAACGAGTGTGTCAGGATGGAAATTTAACACAGCAGCTGGCTTGATTTGTTATTTGTTCAAGGACTGTACAAATTTCAGCACATCAAAACAGTTTTTTTTAACATCATCATTGGACAATGTGCATTTCCTTAGTTGTATAGCAATTTTGTATTTCACTCACTTTGCTGACCACATGTGTGTCTCTGTGGTTATTTTGTATTGTTCTGTGATCACTTTTAGTCACAGTGGCACAGACCTAAGGCCCATGGTCCTCTGGGCTCAAAGTGCCTCCTCAGCATCTATCCATTGTGCTGATGCTGAGGAGGCTTTACATCCTGTACCACTTTGTACTGCCTCATTATTTAATTATCTTCTGCAATACATTTTTGCTTTGTTTTTAAAACTTCTTATTGAGAAGTTAGGTTTTCCTTCACATTATCTGGCTAATGTGATCACGTGCATAGTGCTCGCATCTTGATCAATGTCAGATTAGGTTGGCCGAGGAACACGACCAGCTTCTTCGTGCACCGGCACTATATTACGGCTATAAATACGAAGGATGGAGAGACCTACAATCACCCAGTTCAACCTTGAGAGGACCGGAAGCTAGCGCTGCTCCATTGACATGAACCTGCTGACAGCCAAATCTTTTAGCCTAGCTGCTAGTTGGCCTTGACAAAACACACACCTCCTCCAAGGCGTAAAGTCGCCAATATTAACGTTCTTCTGTGTCGGAATTCAAGCAAGACCCACAAATGTAGCGAGAGTTTTTTTAATGACAGCGAATCTTACCGTTCGTGCTGAACAGAGCGCTAACATGGGACGCGATGCAACGAGAAACCGGCAAATTAACAAAAACAACTTCCGGGTATGTGACGACGCCTGCGTTCATTGGTGGCCTTATCGCCGTGGTTACGCCGGTTCGACCATTGACGTAACGCTTTTCTCGGGTGACAAAATAAATGCTTAATAGAAATGTAACTTAGAATCTGAAATGTATAACTTACTTATTTATTTCACTTGGTCTTTTTAAAATTCACAATGATTGTATTCACAACTATGATTCACAATGATTATGTCCAACTTAACATCCGACTCTATCTCACATTAATATCCGGGTTTTGCTGTATGAGATCTCAAATCAAGACCATATTGTTCTTTATCATGTTAGTTTGAACGTTGTAGATTAGTAATGTCTTTACCTCAGGGTGTAAGTAAATGCACAGGCATCAGTTTTACACATTTATTAGTTTCTTTGCCTTCACAGTAGAAGAACATACAAAATGTGTTACTTCCTCTTTGCTGTATGTAAAAAAATATTCAGCCATGTGGAAGAATGTGGATCTCACATCTCTAAAGTTTTTACAGTTTGCATGTAAAGCAGATTTTTGGATCTTTGTACAGATGGTTTTACAAAGCGCAGACTGTACACCTTAGTCAAGTAACTGCGAAGAAGGGCTTGTGGATTAACCTTAGTATCAGTCCATTCAATGACTCATTTATTCTTCTCTTCTAGCCCACTCTCAGCCCTCAAGGCCTGGCTGCTTGCAGAGATGAAGTCGACCCAGTGCTTAAGGTCATCAGGAAACTCAGGACACTCCACCTGCAACAGGTGCAACAGACCATAAGCAAGTAAACAATTGGGCAATAATGTTTTTGCATCGAGGGAGAAACATTCCTCCATTACCTTTCGCTTGCACAGGTGCTCCATGATCTTGCTTGGGCTGCTACGTACGATACTCTGCTTGCAGTACATGACAGCACAAACCAACCCATCATTTGTGGACACAAATCTCTGCTCCAGGTAAAAGGCTTTGTCATCCCAAGTCACGATGCGACTGCGCAGCTCGTAGCCCTCGCCTATGCACAGGGGCCGGCGGTATCGGATGGTGGTGGCCCCCACCACAGCTGTGGCTCTGAGAGCTCGCAGGGCCTTGAAGACACCGTTACGGAAGTAGAGGGAGAAGCGGGCAAAGTCGCACTCGCGAAGGTAACGAGCATTGTTCATATGGCACAGGTCAATGTCGTGGGGTGTGACCCAGCCTGACATGACCTGCTCAGCTGTGATGTCAAACACTGGAGGCTGAAACCAGGCCCGGAGGATCACGGCCGCGACCCGGAGGAAGTACCACACATCCAGGCTGCAAAAGAGAGCCAGCAATGCAGCGAGCACCCACAGCAGCCACCACATGTCTGTGGGGAGACAAGTAGAGTATGAATGAAAAATGTAAAGAAAAACAACACAGTTTACAAAAATAATAGTTTATTGTGCTTAACATCAGCAATGCAAAGTATAGGAAACAAGAATTTCTCACCTAATTAATGACGTTCATAAACACAGGATGATGTGTTCTTCATTCATTCATTCGTAATTTCCTTATTTAGTCCTTTTACATAAACTTATTCTGTAGGCAGCAGAATCGTAGCGGCTGTTGTTCAGTGAGACTAAAGTGACTTTCACATGAAAACTCGTTTTGTAAACAGGTTCTGCAGGACACGCAGGTGCTGCCTCTCATCTAAGTCCAAGTCTTACTATAAAACTACCACACAGACAAGGCCACACTGCAATGTGTTGCTAAAATGTGCTTGTACGATAAATGCAGAAACAATTTACAATCAACTGGTCAGAGTGAAGCCAAGGTAATGCAATGTCAGAAAAGTCTTGTTTAAAGTTTTAATGACAGATCGTATTAAAGCCGACAGGTCATCGTGCGGACACGTCTTACTTCATGTTAGTGTAATAAAAATAACTCATCTCGCTGGACCAACCCTCACCTGCTGTCTGAATCCAATCAAAGCTGCAGACTCGGCAACTCTACATGAGCCCCAAACCGAAGAGAAATGCATTAAAACACTATCCGGTAACGGCTTTCAAATTAAAAAAACACCTTTCTGTAACAGTCAACGCAGTATCAAAACAAAATCATTACAATTGATTGAATTTAAATTAGTAAAAAATACTTCATTTTAAAAAGGCCATCTACAAACACAAAAGGCCGAAATCTAGCGGTCATATTTAGTATCAGGATTAAAAATATTTAATTTGAAGGTATAAGTGATTAACTTCCGGTCGCCCAGGCATGACGTCAGTAAAATGGGCGGCGGTGATTGGTTGTCACCCATAAACTTTGCTGACGTTACGACTGAGATTGATTAGACGAGCATATAAACTGTTATAATATAAAACATGCAGTCGACCTTTAGCTCATGTTTTAGTGCACAGATACAGTTTTAATGTTTCGTTGCATATATTGATAGTAAAGAGCTGAATAACAGCACAACTATAGCACATATTGTCATATTGTGTTTGTGTTATAAGTAATAAATCCAGAATATCTAAAATGACATGTACCATGTAAGACTGGCCATTAAAACCTAGTCATTGATACTTTCCTATGCTTTATTTTTCTGCTAACACAATGGAGTTTGAACATTGTAACAGCCTCCAAAACATTGTTTACATTAATGAAAACATTTATGGGTATGAATCCAAATAGTAATAAGCATCTTAAAATATATCTTTAGACTGCAGAAAAACCAACCACTGTCCAGCATAAAACACTTCACAATAACAACTTCTTTTTATCTTCATAAACTATATATTTATTATACTGTCAGGTTTATGTACTGGTTAATAAAACCTTGGAAAACATGGAAAACCTCTGATAAGCAAGCTTATAATGTACTTAAGAGATTAAGTAGTAGAAAATTAGCAATATGTTTTTAATAGGAAACCTGTTTTACTTTTGTGACCCCACTAATGACAAAATAAGTACAAAACTCTGTTCAAAGTAAGCATATCATAACAAAATCAATATTATTAAAAAAGGCACAGAAAAATAAAGACATTCAGGTTGATTTCCCTTTTCCTTCAAATATATAAATTTCCAGTTTTCCTCCAAATGTTCATTGAATTTGATGCGATCTATAATCCATCACCATTTTCTTCATGTCACAGTCTGGCATTATGTCACTTAACTCAAGCTCATGTCCTGGGCCAGTCTGTGGCTCATACTGGTGTCTGAAAGTGAATATTCTTATTATTTGTTTGAACACTGAAAAAAGCTTTGCATTTTTTTGCTGAGTTGAGTAAGAGTTGTTGTGTGATTTTAACGTAACTACGGTGAACAGAGGTGGGTTAACTCACAGTCTGAGGTGTTCTTCAATGGCCTTACGTTCATACACTGTGCCGTACACGGTTTTCACTGGATCCACAAACACCTTGTTGGTGAGTGGACAGATCAAATGTCGAGGCATAAACTGTGTCACAGGATCCACCAGTGTCTAAAAATGAAAAAAAAAAATGCAGACAACAAATATAGTGAAGTTAATGTAGAAGCCAAATACAGTACTTAATACTGTAGGGAAAATATAATTAAGTGAAACACTGAGAATCAGCTCATTAACCATCTCCATGTCATCCAGGGAATTTCCTGCCATTTCCTCCGTGTGCTTTTTAGCTTCTCGTTCATATGTCTCCCGGCTGGTCAGAAATTCTTCGGCCAAAATGCTACCAAAAAAGTTCAAAATACAAATTAGAGCCAAAGAAGTCATAAAACCAAATCAACTTTCTGGCTTTTGCAACCACATTAAATACAACTTGCAGTTACACAAATATCAGGGCAAAATAAAATTAATGAAAATGAAGCAGAGGCACATTGTTGAACTATTCACTTCAGAGTAAACACATCTGACCTGTCCAGAGGATCCTCAGGCTCCGGGACAATAAGCAGCCCATACACAGCATCGAAGATGTCTCTCATGGTGATGTGAGCATTGTAGCAGCGGTCAAATATGTTGTGGCAGATGCGACCCACGCTGTTCACATTGCAGTGGTATATCTGTAATTCTGTTAAGAAACTGTCTACAAACGCATCAGAGAAATATAACACGATGTAATCCTTTCTCATTTTATTTCAAAGGACACTTGTGTGACGAAGCGAACAAGTGGAGGCTTCACTGGGTATTCTGCACCAAACTGGCAGTAGAGCTCGAACACGCCCTTCTCATATGGGGTGTCAGGAGGTCCTTGCATGAGAATCCTCCAGAACACTAAAAGGATTCAAAAGAATACACTAAATATTTTAATACTGTACACTTCAACGTTACAATCGTCTCTACACACAAAACTAATGCAACCTATGTCCCCGAATTGTGCAATGATCTTGCAATATAGTTCGATGACAGCAACATTTCCATGAAATAACTCAAGGCCAGTTGGATCACATAAGTATGGCTAATATTAGCGTCGTATCATAATACGCTTAACAGAATGTTCTATTGAGCAAAAGCCAGGTCTTTGAGACCGTCCCACTTACTGAAGTCTGATTCTGAAGGAAAGACCCTGAAGAATGGATGCGGGTCACAGTGCAGACTCTTTAGCTCCTCCAGGATCCGTTTGTCCTTCTCCATGAAACGACCATGCTTTGACTCACGAATCTTCTTCTTCAGAGCATTGTTTTGGAATTTCCTATAATATTTCAGTGACTTCCTACAAATTATGTATGTATGTGTGTGTCAGTCAGCAGCTGTTTGTGTCGCTCACCTCTCTGTCGCTATCACTTTACGGTTCATCTGGCTCGGCAAGGATGTCTCTGGGTATTCATCATATCCGCACTTTTCAAAGATTCCCATCAAGGTACGCTATAAAACAAGAGTGAATAACCCCCCCCCCCCCCATTTTTTTTTATAAAAAATGCAGAATAGAGCAAACATAGAAGTACCACACAGAATCAGGGAGGTGTGTGTTACTTCTCTCTCCAGGTTCACAGTGAATGATATATTCACACCTGTGGCATTGCTGATTCCGTGCAGCATGTTGTTGTCCACGTTGCCAAGAAGGACCGAATCCACAACAATGCTAGATTTGATCAGTTTGGCTGTAACAGCCACTGGCTCGATCGATGATCTACAGACAGGTGAAAATGCTGACGATGAAAGATGTCGATGGAAGTTTATAGTTTGCTTCCAAACTGACCAGATAATACACAGAAGGAACCTCACCCAGAATCATTTCCATCGGTGAGACACACGATCCTAAGTCGACAGTCTGGGAACTTGCCCTTGACCTTTTCCAACTCCAGGACCCCACGTCGTAGTGCATCGTACAGCAAAGTGCATCCATTTGGCTCCAGTGAACGAACGTGCTCCTAAAAAGTAAATCTCTTAGTCTTCAAATAATTGTGAGGACCCCCAATAAACCGTAGCACATAAACGTACCTTGAACTTTTCCAGATTCTCTGTAAATGCATGGAGCGTTTTCACCATGGTGTCAAACTTCACAAGGCCAATGACATGATGGAAATCATAAGCCATGCTCCTTGAAGCAAAGTTGTGAAAGAGCTCCTTGACTGCATTGATCTTCTTTATTCCTGCATTTCTGTAGCACTCTTCCTCCATGGAGGAGCTTGTGTCTATCAGCACCTGGTCAAATACAGTCAAAATAAGGATCACAACACTGCACTGTCTATCACTAAATGAGGGGTTCACAGTTGTCTATAGGTAGTGTTACCAGTATGGCCTCTTTGGGGGTTCTGGTTGTGACGAATGACTGGTCGTCTCTATGGTCACCAGTCCTGGGTTAAACCCAAATAGATTCAAGATTGAAATACAGTTGACGATGAGTAAAACAACATTTTTCGATTGGCTGACCACAGATCAAACAGTAATAGTCGTTACTCACTTGGCTGCCAAAACGTTTACATCCACCGTTTTCTCTTTGCCGTCCAGACAATCATACACTGTGATCATATCTGTTGATCCTTTGTCTTTATGGAGATACACACCGAGATTGTCTAACAAAGACAAACACAATTAATATAAACACAAAAGGCGTTTCTTGGACGCATGACACTGTCTGGGGCCTGAATTTAAAGGATCACCTTCACTTAGCAGAACGAGTTGAGTGTTGGACACTCCTAGACTCTTCAGAGGCAAGGGAGGGGTCACATTGAGACAAGGAACCAAAGTCAATGCTTCCACCATGCTCCCAAAAGTCTCCTGAACACTGATCTGAAAGCTGGGAATTCATTGTTTGGGTTAGTAACAAGTATGGAGTGTAGTCCTTTCAGGGAATACTGAATAAAAACAACTGGTAACAGGGTGGCACCAGACAACGGCTTCAATAACAGAGAAAAGCTTTTTACTTCTCAATAATCTATATCATATATAGATTGATATAATCTAATATCATATAAAACAGGTAGAAACAAACATGCCACAATATAAGTCATTTGTCGAAGATAATCTTATTATGTCACAGTAATGCAGATGTGAGCGTGGCACATACTTCTGCCCGGTGGTCTTGTCATGATTTATCCACAGAGGATACGTTTTGATGGTTGGAGGCAGACTGAGGAGCAGCTTCTCAATGTCAGCTGCTTTCTGTAAAGAGGTTTCTCTCAGAACCTGCTCAGTGCAGTTTGGAATTTTCTCTCCATCTAAACGAGAAACCAAATGTCACGTCAATATGAGTGTTCAACATATTGTAACATATTGTTCATATTTCACATATTTAACAAGTGCAACTTTGCAAAAAAAAAAAACTGAAATGCTGAATATCTACAACCAAAGCTGCAACGCTTCCATTATGTATCTTAAAAACGCAGCTCGTCTTACTAATTAACCTGTGTATTCTTTAGAAATGCCCTCGAAAATCTAAAACACATCCTCATGTTCATTTAAACTCTTTTTTTGTTGTTTCACCTTTAATTTTCAGGAGAACATATGATCGTTCAAAGGCCCCTGGGACTCCAGGAACTCTGACCGGTTCACAGAAACGGCGGCCATCGTCTGACACAAGGCTGATCGGAGCATAGTTCTCATGGTCCGAGGGACGTTTCTGTAACAGAACGGCAGAAGTGACCAAGTGAACAGCTGACTGTGAATATCAAACCCATGATCTTCTTCCTGTTCTGTTTTGTGGTATCAAAGTTGCTCCAGTGTTAAGACACAATGGTATTAAACCGAATAGAACAACTAAACCTCGCCATTGTACCTTTGCGACTGAGATGAGATGCGCCCAGCAGTACAAAGAATTCTCAAACACATCCAGGTCACTGATGTTTTTTTGCCCTCGCTGGGATCCAAGCTGGGGCAGAAGCTCTCTGAAGAGCAGGTACAGGCCTTCAACAACTGCAATCTAGAGAAACCAATGAATAGAAACATGGACAATGCATGAAATCCCAACCCACCTAACCCACAGAGCCCGACAGCGTTTACCTTCTGGTTTCTGGTCATCTTCTCATTCCGACAGAGTAACTGATGCAAACTCTGGGCCACTGGGTTACAACCAGTCAGCTTTCGTATGTAGGCGATCAATTTTTTCAGCAATCTGCTAGAATAGTGGGATTTCTGAAAGGAAACAAAAAGAGTGTTTTTATATGATCGCCTAGCAATATACCATGCTTTATCATTGTCTTTGTTATCCTATACTTTTGTAGTTCATTAACCCAATGAAAACAATAAATTAGTTTTTCTCTTGGCACTCTGTACAAGCCCATTTCTACCCCACATATACGCTACTTTTTAGAGAGCAGGAGTTTATTTAGGGTCCGCTGTGCACTAATGAGCAGCAGGACAGGATGTGTGAACTGTGTGAATGCACAGTAACAAAAATAACGCAAGATAATGAATCAATACACTATAAAAGGCTACTTACAAGAGCGTAAAGCGAAGACAGGAAGACGCTGATTCCTTTCTGAGTCTGCTGGACTGAAGGCACAACGTCGTTTATGAAGAAAGTCTCTTTGTATGGAGTGTCATCAGATAATGTCCACAAAGAAAAGGCGAGCGTTGACCCCTCAGAGATTCCATAGTCCTGGAGTGTGTCAGCACCACTGTGTTCACCTCTGAGGACAATAAGTGCATGAGAACAGAAGTAGCTTGAGAACACGAGTGCGTGTTGACTCGGACTGGTCCGGTAGCTCACGTGTAGTGAAGGACGTGCAGTGGGATGCCACTAGCGCTCGCCAGCTTGAGTCTCACACTGTTTATTGTGTCACTTTCTAAGTTCACCATCAACTCGTAGTCTCCCTAAAAAGTGAGAAAGTAAACACAGATTTCACTTTTATGACACCTGTACTATTTTTGTAAAGTATCATCACATACTTATACATAGACCAACATTCACCCTCAGCATGATGTGGCACCGGATGAGATCCTCTCCAAGCGTTTCAGCAGACTCTCGCCGTGACGCTGGAGGAGCTTCCGCCAGGTTTTCCTTTGGTGTAAATATGGCATAGATCACAGACCCGTTTGGGATGTGCCTCTCTTTCAAAGACCCTGTAAAAGAAACAGGAAAAAATACACTAGATAAAAATTACTTGTCGAATCCCAAATAACAAAATGGGCTGGGCAGGATGGTTTTAAACTGAACCCTGTGTTAAACCACTGAAGGAGGAACTGCCATGTTTTCATGTTTTTGCCACTTTGGTTTCAGTTTCTTTGCCAACAACATTAATATAAAAAATAATAAACAACTGAAATGACCACTCACACGTGTTGAAGAAAGGATCATCGGTCAGAGGCATTCCGTCCACTGTGTAGAGACACACTCCTTTCATGTGTCCTACATTTTCAAGATGGCAGATCCTTAGCATCAAGTCTTCCATCGTGTTTTGCCCTGGATCCATATCTGCTCACAATTTGACATGAACCACAATGTCACAGGATGATTTATTTCAGAACATGATTCTCGATGTGCCCAGACTCAAAACACCTGAAGGTAAGTTGTGCTTGTGCTTTCACTACACTTACCCTTTACAAGCTTTGGTTGGGGGCACTTGGGGTACGTGTACTTCAGGCTGAAAAACTCCAGGGACTTTTGCACGGGCATCACCGTATGAACTCGCTGGTCTGGAGCTCCGAGTCTCAGAATGAAGCTTTTCATGGCAGAAAAACGATTCTTTTCCACATGGCTTAAACCTGTAACTCAACAGGTTTTAAAAACATGAGGTTGATTTATTTTAAAGCTGCATCTGTGAAGTACAGACATTATTTACAGGTATGAAGCAAACGTCTTAAAAACACTTTACAAGTCAACCGACACGAACTAGGTCCACGTTCCAACGCATCTTTTACATCTGACAGTGTCAACAATATGAATATTAAGTTTTTATGAATGTTTTATTATATACACTGGTTCATCAGGTTAAAAGACCATAAGTGCATTAGTAATTAAATGTTTACATAATAAAACAATTGTAACCTTGGTTTTCCTTTAGGTGGATGCAATCTTTTTTTCCAGTTTCACCTTTTTATACTAAGGTTGGAGAAAGTAGGTAATTGTTTTAGGAAGCTAATAACAAAATATATCTACACATTCTTGTGATAATTAAATGGCTGATGCGTGTGACATCCTGTAGACAAACTGCTTATGGATGTTGGGGGTCCGTGTGTGGGATCAGTACCTAAGCTGTTCAGGTCTTCTTCTGTCACACTGTCCACAAAGTCCCGCTCATCTTTGACTCCCAGCTGCACAAAGTGGTCGTAGTAATTGTCCAGACGGTGCCGTTCAAGAAGCTTCAATACTTCACCCATCTAAAAAAAGCGTCATGAAATGACATCTGGAATCAACTTTCCCTGTGCTCTCATTAAACCAGACACAGAACAAACTAAACACGTTTTAACGCCAGAAACGCTGTTTTATAGTTGTGAACGTTTTGCTCCTGACTGAGAAAAAGCAGAGCAGCGACAGAACAAAGTGTCCGCTGTTAGTTAGTGTTTTACTAATGAAAACCTTACCTTGACGTGCGACACAGCTGTTTGTTGGTGAGTTTATCTGTTTCTAAGCGATTCGAGAAAAACGAAACTGAAAGTTTACTAAATACTTCTCTTGGTAATTGAGCGTGAGTCAACCTCTATGAGCGCGTGAGTAACAAGAGACGCTCCGTAACGCCCATTTGCTGTAAGCAAGATTTTGAGTAAAATCTGTATTTGTAACGGGTAACGTCTAAATATTTGCTACTTAAAATAAAAGCGCAATAACAACCTGCATCAATGATAACCTCTGGTGGTCTAGTTTTAAAATAAAACTAATACGTAATAATACGTGGTTTGGTTCAATTAATCTGATCAACTCTCACGTTGCTGCGCCCTACAGGGTAACGTGGGTAAGGAGCGGTGGCTAAGCTAGGCTATGCTAGGCTAAGCTAGGCTAAACTGATGTAGCTAATCCTTAAAGCTACAGCTAAGTAGAGGAGAACGCCTGTGCCCCAGACACCGCACGACCCCAGGGATCCGTGGGGCCTAATTAACACACCGACACGCACCTGAGCACCTGCGGTCACTCCCACGCACCCCACTCTCACCCTGCCTCACCCCATCCTCATCCCACCCTCACCCCACCCTCACCCACGGTGCTGGGCGCAAAACACCACGGACACATCACTCAACTCCAGGCACAAACAGTAACACACAAACCTCATAACACTTACACATACACATAACTATAAAACACAAGTAAAGCCCCTCCCTGGCTTCTCCCAGAATCCTCTTCACCTTCAGCTACAATTTATTCCCATTTAATGCCAAATCATACTCAAATCCACTTTATTTTTTGAAGTCACTTTCATTTCAACCTTTCCAGTAACACTCGGTCTGATGACGTGCGACAGTGCAGGACAGTTGTCAAACAGTGGTTCATCGACGCCTCCTGTTTCTCGCGTCAAGGTGATGCAGACGTCAACACCAGCAGTTTCCTGCCTTTAGATATTAATGTTGAACTGTAATTATTCATCCTGCAATTATACAAGCTGTTACACACTCTCCTTCAGTTCATGGAAAACTGAATGTTTGAATTCAGTTTAATTCATGCTTTCTGGAGATGCTGACACATGCATTCATTCACATGCATGCATCTCAGTGCATGCGGTTCCAGCGGTGTGCTTTAAGTGGGGACTCTTGCTGGAGGGACTGGCTGATGGAACGTGTTGATCATTTCCATCTGTGTCTGTGTCTCCTGGAGCCGTTTTGTCTGAGCTGCGATGCCCCCATGTGGTCTTATAGGAGAAGAGAAGAACGGTGTCTTTGTCTGAACAGCAACTAGGCGCCTGCATCTGCTCCTCCTCTGTTGATCGCTGCTGCTGCTGCTGCTGCTGCTTTCCAGATGGCGTAAGTGATCTGTCGGGCATTGCTGTGGGTCCCTGTCCTTCCTCACATCACCACTTTCAATTCCACTGTTGCTCATCATGTCATTTTGTGAACACAAGCTCTGACCAGTGGTCTTTACTCTATCGTCTGTCTGCTCGACTGTTGACACAAAACTACCTCCACAGGAACCTTTATGTTGTCTCTTTTGTGTCGTGGACTTGAAGTCGCCGGTGCTGCTGCTGCTGCGGTGACTGCCTGCTCCACACAGACTGGAGAGAACTGGAACCAGTGAGGGGGCGCTACTGGTGTTTCCTGACCTCCACACAGAGCCTGTCCTCTCTGTAAATGGTAATAAATCCAACTCCTCATTCAGACCCTGACGGCTGCAATGTGAAGACAGATGCGCTTCCTGGGCAGGTAACATTGGCTGAGTTTTGATTTGCAATCTAAGACTAGAGGTGGAGTCCCTGCGATGGAGACCAGCACCACCTGGCTCAGGAGACAGTCTGCTGTGTTCACATTTATTCATCTGGTCAGTGGTGAATTGGCCGTTCGCCTCCTCTGAAGTGGTGATCTCCATGCAGGCACGTGTGCCATTTGATTCACCGGCAGATGATATTCTCCTATGTTGCCCATGAGTCACAGGCGGTGTAGAAATACGGACTGGTCTGAGCGACCTTGACGTGTGAGTGTGAGGAGGCCCAGCTGGTGGCCTGGGATCAGCACAGCACAGAGGACGCGGCGGATGTGGTCTTAGGACCGATGTAGCATTTACAACTTGCAGGGTCTCATCGGACGCCACGTGTCCTGCTGAGGCTCTGAGGAGGAGGGAATCAGGTGGTGAAAGGTTTTCAGTGTTACTTCAGCACTGAAACCCTTTGCAATTGTATTAGGAGCCTCTGGGGGCTGCAACAGCGGATATGGACGTAACAAACCAACCTCCACTTGTTTTCCAGTCCCTTTACAGGAAGATGAAACGAGTCTGTAGATGGAGCAGCAAGTGAGGAAGGGTAAAGGTCCAGGTCCATTTGCACAGCTGCTCTCAGCTCTCTGAGGTCTAAACATGAGAAAACGCAACACAGAAAGCATTCATGTAAATATGTTTGAAATATCAACATCAAAGTCTAAGAATTACTTTAAAATGCTCAGAGAGTTTTTGAATTCTCATTCATGAAGATGTCAGTGAATGGAATTCAGTAGCTAATGTGTTAAATGCCAAGGTGCCACCAGGGGGCAGCAAAGGTTTTAATGTTGGTAGCAGCTCACCCACAAGGGAAGGTTCTGGTTTAGGAAATTCACTTTTACGTCTGTACTTCTGGTTAATATTAGCCTGTGAAACACACAAGCAATGTTAATCAGTTACTCAGCTGGAAAGTACATGTCAGCAGTAACTCACTAGTGCACAAAGGAGGACACGCTCCAAAGAAAAACACAGAAAGTAAATGTATTAAAGAGACTTTGGAAACAGCAAAGGAACAAGGACAAGGGAAAAACATAACTGTGAAAGAGGAAAGGAATGTGTGTGTGTGTGTGTGTGTGTGTGTGTGTGTGTGTGTGTGTGTGTGTGTGTGTGTGTGTGTGTGTGTGTGTGTGAGAGAGACCACTAAATGATTGAGCAGCAATGTTTCGTCATAATTTGGCCTCAAACATCTATATCCACAGCAAATGAAAACCTCATCACTGTGTGTGTGTGTGTGTGCGTGTGTGTGTGTGTGTGTGTGTGTGCGTTTGTGTGTGTGTGTGTGTGTGTGTGTGTGTGTGTGTGCGTTTGTGTGTGTGTGTGTGTGTGTGTGTGTGTGTGTGTGTGTGTGGACCCACGGGCCTGGAGACTGACAGCTGAAACATATATTTTTGGTGTATTTTCCCGGTGGGATTCAAACCCAAACCTTCTAGTGTTGCCTTTCAGAACTGCAGACAGAGTACGTGTGGTGTCAAAGCGACTGAAATCCAAACCAACGCTAAGACACACACTCTGAAAATAGGCTTTGTGGTCCATGTGGGGTTTGAGCCCATTACTGTGGTCCGGACTTGCTGATATTTTAGGAAAGTTCATATGTTATTGCCATTATTCCATAAGACGAGGCTCTAGAACCCAAATTCACCCTGCACAGCTGCATGCAAAGACTCCAGTGGATGTGACACGCTACCCGTGGAGCAATGACAGAATCACAGTCTCCAACTCTCAAAGAGTTGCCTGGACTTTGATGATGATAAAGCTTTAGACAGTAGGCCAAAAGGTGAAGTGGGCATAATAACGGCAATCGTCAGCTCATCCTCTAACGTCTTCTAGCACATTGTATCTCTGCAGGCGTATCCGCAGACATAGCTGAATAAATACAAAGCCAGTATCGGAAAATCTTTCAACAGACTTTAGCTTAAAGGAAAAAAAGCAAAGAGAAGACGCTGGGGGCTGCGTTGAATGTCCTCCCTTCCAAGTACTGATTACCACTGTCAATGAGTTAATGATGCTTTACCCAGCACAGTATCAGCATCATCTATCACTGCAGGGAGAGAACAATAAGCTCCTGACATAAGGAGGACAGGCTGCCATCAAACGTGGCTTCATCCCAAACACTCACATGCCAGACAGCAGCCCTTTGCCTGAGGAGGCACTTTCTGCGGAGGAGAATGCTTTAACAGCACTTACAGTAAACAGTCTGTGTACGACACAGCGTTACGGTTTCCTAACCCACACACACTTGGTTTGGGAAACTTTAATAAAGCCCCACTTTCCACAGACATTACCTGTTCTGACGAGATTTCTTCTTGCATAAAACTCCCCTTCCACTTTTACATATTCTCTGCTGCAGATGATTGAACAGCTCACCTCTGCAGAGCAGTCGCATTCACACAAGGTACCCCTCGCATCTGGTGTGCAGAAGAGTCCTGCATCTGGCCTCGAGCTAGCGCAGCCTCTGTTTCATGAGGCCGGACAAGCATGACAGCTTTGCCAGATTGTGCGAACGCATGCATGTGTGTCTCTGTCTACACGTGTGGCTCTGTGTGTTTGTACTAAGTCATTTGGCGATTGGAAGGAGATCGATCTTACTCAGCACTGTAAAGCTCTTGGCCAGACTGATGGAAAAACAGGCTTATATTGAGCCTTTGCAGGCTTCCTGTGTGTACGTGCGAGTCCGTGTTTGTGTGTAATTGGATGCTTTGGCGCGGCTTCAGTGCCAGGGAGAGTTGGCAGGTTTACCTGAGGGAATCCAAGCAGGGGTTACTGCATCAAACAACTGAACCTGGTGTCAGTGGCACCATCATGTTGTCAGACGCTGCTCAGATTCAAAAGGACATAACTTTACCACAAGCTACACTTGCAGACATTAAATTTGTCTGCTAAAAAGTAAACGCTGGACTGTGTAACAGCTGTATAACAGATGTACTGCATGATCAATATGGGCCTGGGTTCACATTTATAAAAAAAGTATTCCCTCCATGATTTCACTGGGAGCGGACACAAGATCAAGCTGATATTTGGTATATATATTTACCTTTAAACCCTGCACCCGTCTCTTCAGCACATCACATTCCTCCAGCATCACAGACCTAGACAGAAAGATGAACAGGCTCATTTTGCAGCAGCAGGGACTTCCTGTGTAATATTGGCTGTGGTTTTGAATGCAGTAAAAATGCATCCACATATTTAATATTTTATATTCATTTTGCTAGATTCTTTAAATGTTAGATGTCACATGTAACACTAAGACTACACAACCATCCAGAATTAGGTTTCACCAAGTACTGAGGCACCATCTTCTATTTCTCCACCATATTTTGTCCTTCTCTTGTTACACGGCCATAGTGGACTTTATTCACTTCTTTCAAATGAAAAGAAATTCTTCTACCCAGCCGACCCAGTCTGGGATCCATTTTCTGACAATTGAGCCTTTTGTTCTGGTTGAGTCAGGAAATGGGAGAAAGATGAAGGGGAAGAGAGACAGAGGGGATGAGGAGGAGGGAGAGCGAGGGAAGCTCTCTTCCAAGGTAGCCCCAGCGACTGCATTACCCCGTGGGCCTCAAAGGGGGACAGAGGGAAGAAAGGAAAGATGTGTGAGCGTGAAGGCAGCAGGGCAGCGACACAAGCCACAAACGACAGCCGAGGGGAAAAACGGAGAAGGCCGAGCCCAGCGCTGGACACAGAGCACGGCGCTAGGCAAAAAATAGGCTGAGCCACCAGGAAAGAGCCCATGTGCAAATACAGGCATATGTTTTAGTTGATTCCCAAACGTGTGGTTGGTCAATAACTGCTGAGCAGATGTGAGTCACTAACTTACAGCTCTGCTTTATGTCTCCTTAGCTGCTAAAGGAGCCACTGTCTGTCCGACTGATGTTTGGTGCTTAGTGGGCAGTGCACAGCTGGTTTTAGAGGTTTTCAGTGAAATTGATCAACATCATTAGAGCAGTAAGAGTTGATCAAACAGGATTTAGGATGAAACTACGTGAAACTACATGGTTATTGTGAAGCATGTACAAACCCACAGTCCCAGCAAACCCACAGCAAACTCACTGTGTTTGAACACCTCAGTTAACGGGTTTGCAGGTAGACATCGCTTCGATTCATAGGCAACAAAGGTTTGAGCTTCCACTTACTTGAGGCGGTCCACCACTTGGTCAATATCAGTGGCGTTCAGCTTGTCACTCACTGCCTTCATCTCATCTTCAATGCTGGAAAATAACTGATGAATCAGAGGAGACAGTCGCCGCTTCTGCTTGAATCAGAATTCTGAACTACCTGATTGTGTTTCCTGCTTCGCTTCCGTTATCAGTCTCTCCAGAGCTGCTACCAGGGAACCAGGTGTCACGGTGGCCAAGTGCATAATTCACAGTGTCTGGATTGTAGCGAAGCAGCAGCTCCTCGCCATCTCTGCAACAACAGCAGCGTGTGTTCATTCTCAGGTCACCGTTTCTGAACCCAAACCCTCCGTTTTGGTCTGTTTTCTGTTTACTGGATGTATTATTTCATTTTTTTATATATTTCTGTCTCCTGGTGGCGGCTGCAGCGAGGGGAGTCAGACCTGCTTAATCTCAGGCTAAAGGCTTCGCTTCTGGCAGCTCACACACCGACTTCTGTGTGTGTGAGCAGATGGCAGGGGCATCAGGACCACACAGAAGACGGCCAGTAAGGTAAATCAGTTGACTTTTACAAGTTACGCTTTAAATCACAGGGAAATTCGGGTGCGTAGAAGACGACTATTGTTTCCCTCTAAAGCACTCGGCAACGTCTGTTGCTGTGGCTTTAAGCAAATCAGTTGTTAGGCCTCAGCGTTAATAATGGGAAAGTGATCTTTGCTGACATGCCATTTAAATGAAGTCAGAGATAAGGCACTCATGCATGCAAACAATATAATAATGTGCGAAGAGTACAAGGAGGGAGAAATATTACAGCCTGACTGGCAATTCTTTCTCCATTTCCAGGCCAACAAAGCACATTAACTGGAGCTAAATTGACAAAGAGAGGGTTGAAGAGCATTATTAGGAGGAAACATTACTTCAGGGCATGTTTTCGTTTTACTCCTGAAAGTAATTCAGATGATACACTTGGAACTTATCCTAATTGAACAATCAGAGGTCTGATGCACGCACACACACAAACACACAGTACCATTCATCAAGGTCGGCCACGCTGAAGCCGGTATCGAAGGGGAGAGGGCTTCACGTTGGCACAGTCTGCGCGGCTCCAATACTTTTCTGGCACCGCTTCGACACAGCACTAACAATGGGCTACATTTCAGACTGTGTGTAATCCATTAACGTCTGAGCCAAAGCACCTTAACACAGTGACTTGTAATGTCTGAGCAATAAGCGCTTTAGGCTGTAGCTTGTTCAGCGGCGCTTTAATAAGATGATGTGTCATTATGGACATCGGACCTGTGGCCTTATGGACGATGGACCGTCAGCTCAAATGCCAGGACTTCCTTCCTCTCTGACTTGAAAGAAACACCAGCAAGAAACTCCAAAATAAATCTCTGTCAACTGAGGTCAACCAAAACCATGTTATAGGTGGAATATGGATTTCACATTAACTTTGTTTTGATGAAATGGATTGTTGAATGAGTAAAACAGGAATTCTTGTTCCCAGAGGATGAACCCTCTGAACATGGAGAACGGCATCAGCAGCAGCCTTTAACACGACCACAGAAAAAAAGTCACATTAAAAAGCGAGATGACAAATCGACAGGCAATAAATGGTTTGTCTCACTGACAGAAGGATTCATCTTATGTGTGCATCCTGAAAGGTCTCTGCAGACGCGTTCACATTCTTTGCAGCGGAGCGCTTGTTGCTTGGATATCTACCAGCCCATAGACGTACACATCACACATTCAGATACATATGTAAAGCCACTACATTGTAATGTAGGGATGTGTAAAGAAGGGCGGTTTTACTGTCTAATATTAATCCAACAATGGGTTTATGACATTTTATATGATATTTTAGTACATGTCATTAAATTGTAACTGTGTAAGCTTAGCAGCAAGTTAAATCCAAATAGCCATTAGAAAGATTTAATGCGCTATAAACACTTCTGCAGGAGATCTGACTCCCAGATGACTACACTTCATAAAAACAAAGCTGCATCGCTATCCCCGTGAGCTGTTGGCAGGCAAACAAATAGAGGACAATGTTTTTTAAAGGCTCCACTATCTTAAGTATGTCACTCGAGTTGGATAAACCTAAATTCACATCCTACAAACCTCTTACTATCTAGACCAGTGTTTGATGGCTGTGGTGAGAAATACATACATACATATATATACATATAATACATACATACAAACGTATTCTGCCTATAATCTTCTTCTACTCTTCCCAGATCGGTATGTAACAACCCAGTGTCAGAAACCTTTGTTCCCCTTTCACCAACCCATTTGTAACTGACATGAGAACACAATACAACATTTTATAGCCCTTTTTGTTGGGGGGAAAGTGACGCAGATAGGAGAGCAGGGTCTTTATTTGCTTGTCTCTTTTCTTGCCTTGTGAAAAGAGAAGAGCTGGGTAGTGCAGAGCACTGATATGAGGAACCATGCGTTTGTGCATTCACTGAATTTTACGGTAATGAAAAATAGGATGTTGATAATGGCTGTTTGTAATCTACAGACAATTTGCAGCTAAACATGTAAACCCATTCATTAGCATCTCTGTCATTAATAGCTTAATATACATTGAGCCCCAAAGAAAGAAACCATTCCGGTTGTGAGACTGTACCTCCCTCCTCCTCCGCTGGCTCGTTCTCTCAGCGTCTGTAGCAGCATCTTGACCTCGGCTCTCAGCAGCTCTTTCACTGCTGGGGGCTCAGATAAGGAGGTGCCCTGCCCACATGGGGTCGAGGTACCTGCCCTGCTGCCACGGCTCCCGCCCTGCTGGGTCTGCTGCCACATCTTGTAGCACATCTCTGCCTGCAAAGAGGGCAACTTCTATTAACACGTTTAACACTGCACACTTTACAGACTTGCATGTGCTATTAGACTCTGCCACTGTCGCTTGTGAAGTACACCAGGTAGAGATAAAACAAAACCAGTCCAGGAATAAATCCTGAATTCATGAAAACATTTAGTTTTTTGACTGACTGATGGAAGATAAAAATATTACCTTAAAAGAAAACGATGTAATTATTTAAGAAGGTGTGACACATAAAATCTTTGTCAAACAATCTGGAAAAGTCATAACACTCACTTGTGATGTAAACACTATGAAATAACTGTTTTGCTTTTCCAGCTACTGTATTTAAGGGACTGAGCTTTAGTTTCTCAGCATTTTCTTCTCTGCTTTTGTTTCTGCAAACATTTTCAGTGACATCCTTCCTGCAAGAACACGCTGTTTACTGTAAACCGCTGTGAAGAGAAGCCTGTCTTCATGAAAAGAAAAGCATTTAGTTTCAGATGTGGGTGACAACCGCAACATCTTCCAATTATTGGTCAAAAGAAAATTAGAACAACCCTGTTAAGATGCTTTCAAAGGATGGTATGTCTGCAGCTATTGAACAGGAGGAACATGGTTTTGGTTGGACATGCCATTACACAAACAGTCCTGTGGTGCAGAGCAACGCAGCTTTCAGTCCTTGTAGTTTGACTAGTTTGACGGTCTCTGCGTCTATGTGTGACTTCCTGCTGATCCTGCTACAAAATGTGTGCACCTGAATGCACCCCTTTAATGTGCAGTTAATAAATCATAAATTAAAATCTAATTTAAGAGGTAAAAAAGCAAAAACACTTGTATGTGTGAATATTTTTGCAGATATATGAGTCTGGAGATCATTAACACCTCCGCATCTGTTGCCTACTGATCATGTCCCTCATGTTACAGTCCAAGGCTTCACTTCAAAGAAATAAACAGGAGGATACTAAATACTTGTGTGTGTGACCATTCTCATGTTCACACATACACAAATATTATTTCACTCCCACTGGCTTCATAAATTGAGGTGTTTATGACACAGAATTCATGACTTCAGCTAACAAGTTGTATCTAGATTTCTCTCTCTCTCTAGCTCTAGAGCTTGGCGAGACCCTCCTGAGAGTCGAGAGAGATCTCTCGAGCTCTGAGAGAGATCTCTCTCTCTCTCTCTCTCTCTCTCTCTCTCTCTCTCTCTCTCTCTCTCTCTCTCTCTCTCTCTCTCTCTCTCTCTCTCTCTCTCTCTCTCTCTCTCTCTGCTATGAGGCAGTTGATCTCATCCCGGAGCTGTTGAAACCTGTCAGTAAAAAAACGTAACTAGGAGCTATTATGTGGAATTATTTAAATCAGGTTCAATAATACATTTAACCTAAAGAGCTTTTCATTCATGAAAGATGAAAAGAATTAAGTTTAGAGGGAGGTAAGAAGAGAGTGGCCTTGTAACGAGACTTGAAAAATAAGGCTAATATTCCCTCTGATCTTTCTGCCATAGACAGTGGAGACCTTGATGAAGAGAGGAATGACGCTAGTAAAGAATAATGTGGACGCCTGAAGATCTACTATTGCTTTTTACAGCGCTTTCTTTGAGCAATGGAATTCATTACAAGACTCACAGGAAAGAACAAAACATATAGAAGACACAATGTACAGAAAAACACAGAAACCTGTAAGCAGTTGTTTAAGTTAGGAGTTGAATAAGGCACTAAGAGTCGTTTATCCCCTCAACATTGCTTAAGGTTAAGTCTTTCTTTTCATCTGGGGAACTTTAAACTCAGCCACTGCATGAACCCAACTGTAGGTAAAAAAGCATCAGGGCAACGCTGAAAGCCTCTCACACACACATACACACTTACACGTTTTTTAACTCACACGTGTGCGCACACTCTCGAGTTGAAGAATATGTGTTGCTAACAGTCTTATCAACAGTTATGGATTAGCCTTTTTAACCGTATTATACCGACCTCCTGACTCACTAAGCCTCCTGGGCCTCTTTGTGTGTGTGTGTGTGTGTGTGTGTGTGTGTGTGTGTGTGCGTACTTGCATCAAAGTCAGAACCAAAAAAAAAACACATTTTCCTACCAAAGTGAGGACATTCTGGTCGTTCCTCACTTCTTTGCCTGTTTTAGGGTTAAGATGTGATTTGAGGCCTGAGGTTAAAATTGAGTTTTGGTTTGGATTATTTTTTAGGATTTGGATTTGGATCTTTTGATTCTGGATTAGAGCAAAGGTAAGACGTCTGCCTTTAGTTGGGGTGGTTAAGGTTAGGGTGAGGGAAGGCATTATGTCGATGGAGGTCCTAATTTCAACATAAGGATGTGTGTGTGTGTGTGTGTGTGTGTGTGTGTGTGTGTGTGTGTGTGTGTGTGTGTGTGTGTGTGTGTGTGTGTGTGTGTGTTGAAATTCTAATTCTTTAGCCTCTGTTTCAAATACTTGTCTCTTGAAACTGACACTACTACTGCATAAGACTTTTGACCTTGAATTGCCTTTTACTGAAGTGTGTGCCATTCTTAGCTGGATATTTTTCCTATCGATCCTGAGAGTCTGTCTAGGGGTGAGGTCACTTTGCCAAAGCTTTTTGGCTTCTAGTTGGTCCTGAGTAAATATTGATGTCTGTCTAGGTCTCTCTGTGGTGCACTGCCATTTAACCCTCCCTACACTCCCTCCCTGTAAATGAGTGCATGCGGCCAAAGTAACCACAGTTCTTGAACTGTTTGGCAGAGCACCTATTATTCACCTTCCAAAAACGGAAATACCAGTAGGTGTTGTGGTATTCTTGTAGAATCCTACATAAACAGACGCAGAGTCTGAGTTTACTGAAGGAATAAAACCATAAGCTGCAAAAACATAAATAATGAAACACCAGAAAAGGACTGTTCCACCCGAAAAGCCAAGTTCTGTAAGAAAGCTACAGTACGTTCTAATGGAGGAAATGAGCCATACCACAGCAATGTAAGCACCTTACCTCAGAGTGTAACTCTATGTACATGTCCACCAGGGAGTGGCCCAGTGCTGCACAGATCTTTGGCACCTCTGAGCAATGAACATGCTCCGTGATCAGGTTCCACAGAGATGGGCCAGGGCTGAGCTGCTTTTCATCCAGGGACTGCATAGGAATGGAAATCTGCCGGCATAAAATATAGGGTTAAAAAAAAACATGGTTACAGTAAAATAAAGCTGCTCAGAGGTTTTTTACCTCAGCCAAGGTTTGCTGCTTTTATTAAGTAAATATTGTCAATAGAACAACGAGGATTAATATACTTTATGAATGTTGCTTCATGAAATTAATTGATTCACTTTGCTTTTGATAATCAAGTTAGCTAAGCTAGCTAGCTTATATACGTATCGTCACCTGGGGAAGCTGGTTCACTACAAGTCTTCATATACTGTGTTTGTAGCGATACGAACTAAACAGCGAAACTGCGTTAAGTTAAAGCAGTTTATATAAAGGCTTTTATTGTGTGGACCAACAGACGCTCACCTTTACTCCTACCTTACAACGCCGTGGTATCCAAGGAAAACATCCCCGTTGCTAAGCGGACTTATCGCGAGATCTAACTCTGGAAATCTCGCAAAGAAAATTCAATTTTTTCTCATTCAGGTTTCTTTGTGTTTCATTACAATATATGTCAACATATATAATGTTGTGATATGTAATAGCTGTAGCCCGTAGTAAACACTTTTGAGGAATCTGTGTCGGTAAAGTTTTAATCTGCGCGAGTCACGCAGGCTGCCGCTGCAACTGGCACGTGAACCCGGAGAGGCAGAGTAAGTTTCCCCCTTTTATGCCCCGAACCTCCACCCTCTTCCGGGCTCTGTGCAGACGGGGACGCGGAGCCCTGTGGACGGGTTGGGACGTCGCGTCAAGTCCGGGATTTCGCAGAAACAATGTGAGAAGCTACGCATTTCTGTAAACACAGAAAAAGCAGGAGATCAGTGGATGCTTGCCTCGACTTCCACATTGTTTGTTTGGTTTCGGACGAGGTAAATCATGGCCAAGCTGCGTGAGCACGTCCCCCCGGAGCGCACGAGACGCGCCGCCGCTTTGGCACTGCTGCTGTGCGCGCGGGCCTGCCTCGGCTTCTCGGTCGCCGGCCACCAGGAGAGCACCTGCGAGGCCAACGGCAGCGTGTACTACGTCGGAGAGTGGTACTTCCTGGACTCGGACCACTGCACGCAGTGCGAGTGCACCGCCGAGGGCTCCGCGTGCGCCCGCACCGACTGCACCTCTCTGCCGGCGGCGTGCATCCATGTCAGCCACTACCCCACCGACTGCTGCCCCAGATGTGAGCGGATCGGGTGCGAGTACCGAGGGGTTGTGTACGAGCTGGGACAGAACTTCCAGGCAAGCCTCGACTAGTATCCCACTGCGTTAGTTCTGTTTCGTTAGTCTGTGGTTTAGAAATAATTCAGAACACAGCTCATGTCCAGAAGTTGTAAGAACCTTCAGATACCGCATCTGACTTCAACCCACAGCAACAATGTGATTTTTATACACAAAGGCAGCAGTTTATGTGTAAACCTTGACTCTTGTGGTTTGTTTCATGCAGGATCGATCCTGTTCTGAAAGGACTAACTACAATCCAATGTATAACTAAAAGAAAAACAACTCAGAGCACATGGTTCATCTAAACACATGCCCATAATGTAATTCCCTTAAAACTGTCTGTGTGAACAATTAGAATAACTTTGTTTTTATCACTTCTACATCTCAACTCTAACTAATGGCAGGCTGGTGTGCAGTAGAGATCTAGTGTTATGGCGCCCCCTTTCGAGGGCGAGGCCGCTGCTCCGTTTTTACCCCCTCTCTGTGTGGGATCTCTGTTTTTCCAGCCTTCAGAATGTGAGCAGTGCACCTGTGAGAGCGACGGCATCGCCCGCTGTCTGGTTGCAGACTGCGCCCCTCCACCATGTGTGAACCCTGTTTACCAGCCTGGAAAATGCTGTCCTGAATGCAAGGATGGTATGAAGCACTGAGTTAGTGAACGCAGCCACTACGTGCATTCACCACTGTGACCCTGTTTTAATGCTTTTCTCCGTCTAAGGTCCTAACTGCTACGCTGACGCCTCACGCAGTCAGGTGATTCCTGCAGGAGAGCCCGTCTGGGTTAACCCGTGCACCAAGTGTCGCTGTCACGATGGACAGGACGCCGGCTACTGGGAGGGAAACCGCCTCGCCACGTGTTCCCACCTCAAAAACTGCTCGCGGGAACAGCCGACCACACAGCAAAACTGAGTTCTCCCTAAAAAACACATGCTCCTTCAAGAACAAACCTGCATTCAGGAGCAGAATTTTTCATAGCAGAAAGCAGCAGAACTGCTTTCCCAAGACTTTTATAAAACTAATAACATCCACAGATCCATTCATTAAATCCATTCTAAAAAAATCACACAAAAATGATAAAACTCTTTCTGCAAAACTAGATCAGTATGGTTTATTTTTAGAAAGCAGTGGCTTTTGTTCACCTTAATTTCCAGAGACCTGCTTTGGGGAAACTATAACAAAGCCAATGACTTTATCAGATGACTAGAAATTGTAATTGACCTGTCGCAGGTTGATTCAGCACCCGAATGCCTGCAATTTAGCCTAGAAAACAGCCTTAGCAACGCCATAAGCAATGTAACTGCACCATGACATGCTGGAACGTCACATATGGGACTACAGGCGAACATTTACAGTAGTTGTAGACATATATAAACACAGCCTTCATTTAACGGCCCGTGATTTGTGCACGTTCGCTGTAGGGCAGAAAAAAACAATCTGTAATTTGCTGCGTCATTAATCTCCTCAGTTGTGGTCACCATCACATTGAATGTACAGCGAGTGTGATGGAATATTGGTTCATGTGCATCACTTCTCCCTGCAATTAATTGTAATTATCTACCAATAACAATAAGGGATGTTTAAATGAAAACCAAACATACTGAGCGTTGTTTGCTTCTTATTATTCTCTTCTGTCAACGTAACCAGGCAGTGGTTGCATATTTAGTGTCCACACAGTAGATAACATGTGGCCAAGCTTCACTTTTGTTTTGTGACTTGTCTATAAAAACACTGAGACGTCATTTAAGTAGCTAAAGTCAAATAAAGCCCACTGTCGTACAGTCTTTAACCATCAGATTTATTGATTGTATAGAAAAGGTAGGTTTGATATGACATAATGCATTCTATATAAGATATAACATTTTCAACATTCAATGTACAAAAACGTATGTAGAGATACAGTAAATGTTTAAAAACGCCCTCAGGCCTGTTCGCCCTGACTCTCAGCTGAACGCCGAGCTCCTCCCGTAGGAAACCTGTCAAATTCTGCTGCTGATCTCTCCATCTGTGTCCAACGTTACGTCAGGGCCGAGTCGCCCTTTCTTTATTAATGTCCTGCATTGATCAGAGGCTTGAGTGAGGCTAGGAAAGGGGCACTCCACCGATTTTATACATTCAGGTTAGCGTTCATCGTGTCAATAGTAATTAAACAGACGACAAATTACTTATATAACTATAGCTATTCCTAAATATGCCAATAAAAGGAAAAAACACTGTGTCTACGATATCACGTGTTCAGGAACATGTTGTGATGTGTTCGTTAATTAAGGCCGTGTAACGCCACTACTTGTGTTTAATTGTGTCATATATATATTTTGGTAGTATTAGGTTTTTAATCTCAGTGAATCAAGTGAATCTCAGTTTTAAGTGTCTCTCGAATGTCCCACAGGTCTTATTCTAGGTTGCTGGAGTGCCCCTTTAATGAAGTAATAGCTGTCACTTTAGCAGCAGGAGCAAAGTGTGAAAGAACCCATTAGGAAATAAAGATGGACGGGAGAAACGAAGCCACAAAATGTCACGACCTTGCGTTCCTCTCAGAAACAACGGCTTCAAAGTGTGAAATGAGCTTGAATGCATGTATGATATTGCACAGGGTGAGCTGTAAACAGTCGGAGAGGGGAGTGCCTGGGCCCCTCCACTCTGACAATTACAGATCAAAACACTGGGAACAGAAGCAGGAACCGAGGAAGAGAGAAAACTGAGGAGAGGAAGAGAAAATGACGGGAAAAGTGAATCACAAATCAGGCTGCGCTCCAAGGACAATAAAGACACAGTAAGTGGCACTGATTCCGATGCACCAGGAGATGTCCTGTCAATGGCTTATTGAGAGAAGAAGCGCTCTTGTGTCACACAGCTGTGTCTGAAGTGGGCCCATGACAAACGCTCTGCACTGGCAGCGCAGGAGAGGAAGAAAGGGAGCGGGCAGAGGAGATGATGCAAAGAAAGACAGCGGGAATGCATGTGTTTGTCTGATAGAGTGGGCCGAAGAGCAACCGGAACGCGATCCAGCGGGCCAGAGGCAAACAGATGGGAGCGTTTTCACCCCAAGGCCAGCAGCGCCGCCCCGCCACAATAAGAGCCCCAACCAGAAATCTGTCTGCGATTCAAATGCCCAACACCGCCGCGACACGTTGATTTAAACCACACATACAGTAACAATACCACCTTAAGAAGAATGATATTAAATCAAGCAGAACCGACCCTGCCTTTACTGCAACTGAAGGCATCAACTTGGTGTTTAGGCGTCAACAGTAACAGCAGTAGATATGAAGACAAATCAAACCAAGGGAAAGTAGTTGAATCATTGAGATGCTCGTCTGTCACTCAGGAACCACCTTTAATTAAAAAAACTGATAAAAGTAGAGAATGTGAAGCAGCAGTAGACACACGATAACGTCTCAGGACTGCTCCCACCTCCACCAGCAGCACAGCTCTTCTTCCCCAGATATTAAACTGCAGAGAGAGTTAAAGAAAAGGAGAGATGCAGACGGATGTCATCACCAGCGTCATGAAATGTGACATGTGCTCCACGTTTGGTAAATGTCCAATTATCTAAATAAAGAAATGCATATTTTTACATCTACTTTATGGAATATTAGTGTATATTAGTACCTCCAACAACTAGGATCAAAAATGACACGTCTTTAAAATTAAGAAAACATTTCGTCAAGTGGGTGAAACCTAAATTCCCCATGAGCCGCAAGGAGTAAAAATCACCACTGAGCTGTCAGTGTAAATCTGCCCCAAAGTCGTTAATTCCTCAATGCGATTTCAAAATGCGTCCCAGAGAGCGCAGCTTCCGACGGTCACGTTCCGTTTAGAAAGTTTCCGTTCATGTATAAAAAGGAGAACGTGAAGAGGGTTCTCCGGTGGGTTCCGTCTGATCGGCGTCTCCCAGCGCTGTTCTGAGTCTTCTACTGTAGATGCAGGCACAATACACATTCATTAAGTGATATCAGAAGATTCGATTGAGTAACTGGATCCACAGGGCGACTCCCTGATGGAAATGTCAACATGAAGGTTCTTTTGGCGTCAGCTGACACCTGTGATGCAGCAGCACGGAGCTACGCTGCATATGGTTACGCTGCCCCCTGTGCAGATGCTCCACCTGGAAACACAAAACACTTTACAGCCACATTGTCCCGGTCCATGTGAACAGTACATTTACTCAAAGCTACAGCCACTGGTTAATATAAGTGAGTCTGGAGTCCGGCCGTGAAAGCCAAACTGGGCCCGTTCAGGTCAGTTCTCTGCCAGGTTCAGCTTTGGTCCACACTTCTCAATTCTGAAGTCGCCGATTAGTAAAAGTAGGAGGTGTAAAGAGCCCGAGTCCCAGATGCAGACGCAAACCTCCACAAAACCAAAGAACGAAGACAAGGAGGACACAAGCAGTGTTTGTGACTTATTTCCACCTCCACGTCCACAAGGTTCCAGATATGTTTCATCCTCCCTCCTCCTCCTGGAGCGTCGTCCCCAGTAAACGTCATCTCTAGCCTCTGATGGGCCGCGGCGGGGGCTTGCCGATCTCCACAGAGATGTTCGTGTACAGAGGGTACTTCTTGACCTGAACCAGTCTGTAGGTCAGAGAGCTGATGCCGTCCTTCTTCATCGTGTTCTTCGTGTTTTGGATTTTGTTAAATCTGGTGAAGAGACCGAGAGAGAAGAGAGAAGGAAGGGAGACAAGGAAGCCAATTAGATCCTATTCAGTGCAAACAGAGTGATTACAGCATCACAGAAAGCTCCCTCAAATGCAGCAGACAAATTAAACTGTAGAGACAAAGACGACAGACAGTACTTGGCATTAGAACCTACTGAGCCCTGATCATTTTTAGCCTAAACGCGTAGTTTGAGACGTTGTGTGTCTTGTGGTTTGGACCTCGTGGTGTTTAGTTCATCGTGTGTCCTTGCTGCCCTGCATTCAGCCTCGAAGGCCGGATGATGTATCCCGGTTTGTGAGTGTGTTGTCATGTGGTTGTGCAAGAAAAAACTGAATCAGACATTCAGGATTCATTAAAACAATGAAAATAAAGTAAATATAATCATAATTTAAAGAACCTGCAAAATTATAATGATAACAATGAATTGCTGCACTTAACAACCATCCAAGCATCTGGTTGACAAAGCATTAAATCCAAAATCCAGCCTGATTTAAAGAGCCTGTTGTTTGTATTGATTCAACCAGGCTATTACTGCAGTTATGTGTTCAATGGCCTGAGGACACAGAAAGCAACAACACTGCTGGGATTGTTTGTCGAAGGTCGGAATCCACGTCCTGCTCCCCGGCGGCCGACAGGTGGCGCTGCGGCGCCGCCTCATCCATCACATCAGCCGGCGTTCGGAATATCCGTCCCCACTGGCGCTAATCCAGCAGCTGCTCTTACGTCTGATCTCAGTATCAAACATGGGAATAATTCACGTGACGCAACCCCTGCAACAGGAACGGAACCAGGCCACGGCGCGTGAGCGTCTAACGGCGTGTTTACAACACTCAACACAGGAAACGCTGATGGGTGCGAGCAGCCGTGACTGACTCCAAATAAAGACGACACGGACCAGTGAGTCCGCAGATCCGCATCGCGTTCATCTCAAATCTACCTGAAAGATGCTCCAAAGGACAAATAAGACACATTTAGAAGGAGGATTGACGTGAAAAAGACGAAAGAACAGGAAGCTGCACAGAAAAGAAGGAGCTGGAAACTGAAATGAACGATGAACGACAGGAGGGAACAGAAGGACAGACTGACAGAGAGACGTTAATCTATTTGAGAAAACAGTGACAGATGGAGCGAGCGTGATAACGTGGATGGGAGCAGAACCTCTGGCTGATGATGAACTAATCCCTGCGCTGCGGACCTCCAGTCAACAAGTCCGTCCACCACAGCGTCAGCGAGCGACACGCGCCCGTCACGCGTTCATTAGCCTCATTTCAACGCTCATCTGCTAAAGTGAAGCTCCATTTTATTCCAGGCGGCCTCGCGGGAGAACGTGAGCGGGAACGTTGCTCAACTATAGCGTGTGCCAGATATTGGGGTGATGTTGTTCTGGAGTCACTTCTGATCGGGCCTGTTTGACCCGTTTAATGTCTTAAAGGAGCGGCGTCTGGACGCTGGGGTTCGACCTCCGTTCACGTTCGCGCTGAACGGATGATCAGACGGACCTGAAACACGAACGCGCAGCGCGCCTCCGCCGCGTCGTTACGGTGCGACTCGTCCGTTGAAGTGTGCGCGCGCTCGCTGGCACTCGAGGCCGGTGATGAATGTGGCCCTTTCTCGCTGCCCCGGCGCCTCATTGCTATGCCCAACGGGCGCCTCGGAGCAGGCCGGGAGAATGGGCTCCTGTGTGCGTGGACGTGCGCGAGCGCGAGCATTCATCAAACAGTCGCGACGACGCCTCAGTCGGTAAACCTCACTTAAACGCCCCGAAGGCTCAAGCGTTCATCTGGATCCACTGGGAGCTCTACTGACTTTGTGGATCATTAACATTTATAGTTGTTGGTGAAGTAGCCTCCAAAATCCTCACATTCATGCTCCTCAGAGGATACACCATAAAAGCCTATTCTCAAATGTATCCACCTGGCTTATTTATTAACTATTGCAGAGCTGAAAGTAAACACTGAGCTTGGCGTTAAATGAGGAGCAGGAGCTCCTTCCAGACCAGAGGCTGCATCACATACAGAATCACGCGTCTCAGAGAGGAGCCTCTCTTTGTAATGGGAGTCCAGAGGCGCTGTCGGCTAATGGGCCTTTTATTTTCCGCCCCTATGAATAATGCATCGCACCCAAATAAATAGCGTCCCTGTTGGTGTCAGCTCTCATTGAGGAAGCGCGGCCCGCGGTTCTGGAGGCAGAATGCAGATCCGGCGCCGAGGGAAGAAGCCAGAACCAACAGGCAGACGCACACTTTCACTCCGGCGTCTGATTTATCGATCGCGATAAAGGCAGTGGACGAGCGTGACCTCGCCGGCTCACGTCTCTATTGGTGTCATTTCAGAAGGCAATTACCGAGGGATCGTTGAGTCCCTCTCTCACAAAACAATGATGGATGACGTGTGGTTTCACCGAGCGCCGAGTTATTGCTGCCAATTTGCGGAGCGGCCCGTTGGTTCTGAGCTCAAAGCGCTTCTGGGTGAAAGTGCGACGCCGCGCTCGTCTCAGGCGTCGATGTCACAGCCTCCACTTCAGCCTCATTTAAGAGCTGTTTATCTCTGAGCATCGAGGAAGGCTCATTAGGCGCGATGAAGAATCCATAGAACGGCCCAGGAATTATTTATGGGTGGAGAGATCCAAAAAGAACCAAGGGCCGGATGTAAAAGTAGAAACAACACAAGGTGGAGTTTTTGTGAACACGTCTCGATCAAGCACCGGATGCTCAGCGCTGCAGCAGCCATTGGTTCTGTGGTGACGGCATCGCCGCCTGCTCCGTCCAGGCGTGAAAACGGGCTCTTAGAGGAGAATAAACAGTGATAATCCACATTTAAGCTGCTTAATGTGAGGCGCTATACTCCTGGTGATTAATGTGTCTGGAAGGGCTCACCTCCGCACATTGGGTCCCGATCATCAAAGCGTAAAATGACACATTTACACGGGAAGCTGTGTTTCTTTTTTTTTTTTTTACACATTCGTCTGAGAAGCAGTTTAAGAGAGAAGCTGTACACATTTAAGCCCCTGGGCTGAAAACGGTGGTTTATTGAAAAGGTTTTGTCAAAATGCTTTAACGGCCACAGAAGCCGTGAAGGGATTGAAGCACGTGAAGCGCCTGATGTTCTATCGCTAAATTCACATGCGATGATCTGAAGATTTATTTTACGCGGCCTCGGGTTTGTTCACATTTAAGGAGGCTGCTGCTCAGCGAAACCTGTTAATAGCAACATAAAACTCCCCAGCATCACTAGTGACTGTGTCTCCTCTGGCTCCGTCACAGTGGAACCTCCCAATTATGAGTGAAACCGGCCACAGACCCCGGCCGCATGTCGCCTTGTGGGTTTATGGACGGATAAATCACATCAGAGTGGAGCAGACTAAAAATAAGTCCATGATAATACACTTTAAAGGTGTATTGTAGAGGGTTTTTCCTGCAGCTGCAGTTTCCTGTGAGGAGCTGCTTACGGAGCAAGGTGTAATAACGGTGAGAACGTGAAATCAACTAACGCGTCTGAGCAACGGCGGCGACTCGGCGCTGCAGCGTCAGTGAAGCGCTTCGTACTTAACACGCCTCACGATTCTCCAGGATGGAGGTGGGAAACGCGTGCGACTGCGGACCGGATCCAGTGGATCCAGATGTGAGGCGGCGCCGGCAGTGTGCGGTACCTCTGTGGGTTGGGCTCGTTGTGTTTGTCCCGCTCGTGTTTAATCATTCTGTAGCGGCCGATGCGGACGTCGGGCCTGGACACCTTCATCCCATTCAGCGTGATCCTGCAACACACACACACACACACACACACACACACACACACACACACACACACACACACACACACACACACACACACACACACACACACACACACACGCACACACGACATCTGTTTAGTGAAAACAAACTGAGGAAATGACAAATATTCCCCCAGAATTCATGAAGACGTCAGCATTTCTTATTTAGCCGACATCAAACATCTGGCGCGGTTGGTGTTGACCCCCTGGGGCTGGATTTGCTCCGGACAGCGGATCAGAACCACCTTTAACACACTGAGCGTAACGAACAAGCAGAGAGAAGAAAACCGCGGCCCGACAGTTTCATCCACAAACGAACTGTGGACTTCAGATACTGTGAGCTCTCATATCTCGCCTTTACAGCAAAATGGAAATGGCCCTGAACGCAGCACCGTGCCGTCAGACGCACATCAGCCCGTGAAAGCGAGCCTCGCGTGCGTCGTGTTCCTGAGAGGCTAAATAACAAACCCGAGCTTCCTCTGCTTCCTCCTTCGCTCAAGTGTCGCTGACTTCGCTGACTCAGCAGCCGGAGGCATGAATTAGCATAAATTGGAGCTTTATTGTGGAGTAAATAACGTGACGGGCCCCGTCTCCGTCCGCCCTGGGTTTTAGACTTAATGAGATCAGGAGTGAAGGAACTGACACAATCTGGAAACAGTCAAATTCAGACACCATCACTTCAGTTGGCTCTTATTACAGTAACGCCTGACACACATTATATTATTAATGCAGATGTGCAATCAACGTGCAAATAAGCTGTGCTGCTTCTAAATATTTGATCTAGTTTTAACCAGTGGTTTCCAAAATAGGGTTCAGGGTTTTAAAGGGTCTCACTTCTGTATGAACGTAAGCCAAACAATATCTTAGAGAATGTGAAATGTGCAGACAAATATGAACTACGTCCAATGAATGTGTTGCTATAAGTGATATTAATAACCTGCTCGACTCCAAAGTAAAGACTTAAGACTTATTTAATTAAATGTCCTGTTTTGCTTTTTCGGGGCATCTCTCACTCCTCCATCAATAAAACCTTTGTGGTTAAATGAAAACAGACACTGGAGTCTCTCTGTGATAGATTTGCTTGGTGTGAACTCACACTGAGGGTCTCTGCATTCTGGCTGATAATGGAGAAACGCGTCCTCAAATGAAGCTTCATCTGCAGCCTGCGCTCATTATTCCCCGCGTAAACGAGTGTGACAGCGCGGCGGCTGCGTAACGGACGGACGGCGAGGAGCTGCAGGACGGAGCCCGCGTCCTCGGCGCCGGGTCCAGAACCCAGAACCCACGCATTGAGCAGCAGATGCACAGCAGGTGGGCGGCTCCGTCTGTGGGACCAGAACCTCCACTGGGTTTCACAGGACGGGAGAGTTTATACCGAGGCAGTTTAATCACACCGACGCTGATGTTTCTGCCTCCACTGCCAGCGATCGGTCCTGTTGGGCCTAAATACATTTTTCAGTCCCAGGTTGTTTTGGGACCAATGGATCATTAAGTGTCTGGCAGCAACTGATAGTAAAACCAGAGAGATTATCAATATTGTCCAGTTAGATTTAAATAAGTCTGATTTATTCTCCGTGGTATGAAACTCAATGCTGGGAGTAAACACAACTACAGTGAGTCCAATCAACAGTAGACTTGACTTAACCAATGAAGACACCTTGTCCATTTGGAAAGCTCCTAATTTAGTGAAGTGCAGTGGTCGGTCCAGCGTTTCTCCTTCCCTAGAAAATATCTGCCTGCTAATATGAGCATGACCATGGAAAGTCTAATTTGCAGCCTGAGGCGGAGGAGCACACACACACACACACACACACACACACACACACACACACACACACACACACACACACACACACACACACACACACACACACACACACACACACACACACACAGATTCTATCCCATTCTGTTTGATTGGATTAATCAGGAATTTCTCCAGCTCCTCTCCTATTCCCACCAGTGGAGTTAATTGCATTAGAGCAATGGAGTGGAGGCGAATTGGGAGCTAAGTCCAATGTCCTGCCTCAGTTCACTCTGCCTGCAAAAATGAGATGAAGAACAAGGAGGAGGAGGAGGGGAACAGAGATGGAGGACGCACACAAAACAATGAAGTGGTAGCAAAGTGAGGTGTGTGGGTGTGAACAGGAGAAAGAGGAGAGGTCTCTCTCAGCCGGAACATCTGAGTGCTGCACTGTGAAAGACGCCCAATAACCTTTTGCACCAAAACAGGATGCGAGGAGAATAAAAGCCTGTGAAGGTTTCGAGACGTGGCCAATGGGAAACAGGGTTTTATTCTCCTCAAGGCGCAGCAGCAGGAACAGTCCGTGCTGTTTTCCACTGCTGGTAAACTGCGGAGAGAAACCTTGACACCGCGGTCGCGCTGGGAAACCGTCCACCTGTTTGTGACTTTGTGCTGGTTTTGATGGCAAATAACTTTATCTGCGGCCCCTGAACCTGGACGTGTGTGGGCTGAACTCTGGCTCCAGGTGTGAGTCGATGGGTGAAGACCAGCTCACACTGGGTGCTGCAGTTTACAATCATGCTAATTAGCACTTATTATTAGGCATTAATTATCAGGAGAGCGGCTGCCAACACGTTCCCGGCCTCGCTTCTCGTTTTGCTCCGGAGCCGTTCCGTTTCTCATCCTTCCTTCTGCCTCCTTCAATCAGCGCGGCCCTCGTCGTTGTGGCTGTGATGTGGTTTGACACAGATCGAGCCTTCGCTCAAAGATCAGCGGCCGCGTCGAGTGCAGCTGCAGCAGAAGCGTTCCTGAAACAGGAAGCGCTTCGTTAACACAGCAGCGCTTTCAATTATCCACAGTCCAGCACATCAATCACCGCTCCGCCGGCGTCCGACGCCGTCGCATCCATTCACGGAGCGGAGAGTGAAAGGTCGCGCGTATAAACAAACATCAGCATCAGCGCCCACCGTGCACATGCTCAGTGACCTGGACTCGCTGCAGATTTCAGAATAAGAGCGGGCGGTGACGAGCAGCACCTTCACGCTCCGACAGCCTTTAGGGAAAGAACCTGGAGGAGAGGGACCACTTCTCCTCAGAACAACCCAGTGATCAGCAGATCACACAGGACACTCAGTTCCTCTGCTGATTCTGCTGCTTCCTCCCACGCTGACTTTTGAGGCTGCTGCTTAAAGTCCCACTTTCTCTGACTTAAACAAGCCGGTGGAGGCAGACGGCCTCTGGTTCCACTCTCCTTAAACTGATGGGCTCCTTTGGTGTGTGTGTGTGTGTGTGTGGGGGGGGGGGGGGGTGGCGTGTGTCCTCTCGGCCGCGGCCACGGGCGCCTGGAGAAGCGGGGACGGTGAGTTCCCACAGGCCGACATTAAGCAGCAGGAGCCATTTGCGGCTTCAACACCAGCGCAGAAAGAGGAAATTACTGGAGGGACGCAAGCAGAGGCAATGAGCACAGGAGCGAGGGGCTGCTGCGTTGGAGAGGAGGGCGCGTTGAATGAGAGAGCGATGCTGCACAGAGCGAAAAAGAGCAGTTTAGCCATTTGGCTGATGCCTCTTTTTCTCTGGAGCAGCTTTGGCAGAAGGAGCAGATGGAGGTTCAGGGGTCTGACTGGACTCCAGGCTGATGGACAGGGGTCAAAGCGTGAAGACACACACACACACACACACACACACACACACACACACACACACACACACACACACACACACACACACACACCCTCCAGGTCTGCATCCCCGCCTCTGAGCAGGACACACACCTGTCTGCAGACTCCCTTCTGTGGAACCCACAGACAGACAGAGATCCGTCCCTGAAGCTGCGACGGATTCAGTTTGATGGAGGGAGTGAATAGGACAGGCTCCATCCACACAAGGCCTCGACGCTGCACCCAGCAGCGCGTCCCTTCACACTGCCTGAAAGGCCTGAAAGGAAGCCAGGCCTGAAGAGCGAAGGCGCACGGATGAGGTGGGAACGGCGGTGAAGCATTTGCTCCGTACTGCGTTTCTGAAAATGCAGAAAATGGGACGAAAGCTCTCGTTTCAGCGGCCGTTTCCTCCAAAGCCAAGAAAAGATGGTGGTCAACATCAAGCGCGGAGACGTGAGGTTAATTCACGTGTCAGACGTAAAGCCTGGCGATGACTCACTGCTACGCGATTAATACACACCTTCTATTTCCAGCTGAAATCCGCTCCCACAGTGCAGCGATTCCTCCACCTCAAAACAGGAGAATCCCCGGGACCCACCATCGCTTTAACATTTACTATTATTATTATTATTAGCAGCAGTGAAGGCTTTTATTGTAGATTTCTGGCCTTGGAAAAATGAAGCAATGGAACGCTGTCCGTTTCACCTGCCTGATGGTCCAGCGTTCAGCGATCATCCCATAATAAGAGCAGGGGGCTTGAAGGAAGGAAAAGCCACCGAGCTCAGCATCAGCGTTAACACAGTCCTGCATCCGAGTGAGGCTGCGTTTCAGCTGACGGCTCTGGGAGCGTTTCTCCTGCATCACAGTCCAGCAGATATGTGATTCCAGCACACTTCCACAGTAATATCATTAGCAAACGTGGGTAAGTCATTAAAAGCTGACTGAAGGGCTTTAAAAGGTTAATTTATTTCCTAATCATTCTCCTTCTCGGAGCAATTATAATAAATTTTCATCTCCACGAGGAACTTTTCGTGTCACTTTCAGTTCGGAGACAGTCATGAGGAGGCTGAAAGCATTTGCATATGCACAGATTGATGTGTGACTTTGTGTGTGTGTGTGTGTGTGACTGTGTGTGTGCGTGTGTGTGCGTGCTTGTGTGTGTGTGTGCGTGCGCGTGTGTGTGCATGCGCGTGTGTGTTTGTGTGTGTGACTTTGTGTACTGTATGTGTGTGTGTGTGCGCGTGCTTGTGTGTGTGTGTGTGTGTGCGTGCGTGTTTGTGTGTGTGTAGGTGTGTGTGACTCTGTGTATGTGTTTGTGTGTGTGTGTGTGTGCGTGCGCGTGTGTGTTTGTGTGAGTGTGTGTGACTTTGTGTATGTGTGCGTGTGTGTGCGTGCTTGTGTGAGTGTGTGTGTTCTGCAGTTGGTGGTCTGACAGGCATTTCTCTTCCAGTTCCACACATAACCCCCACAGATGGTGCGGTCTGTCTGCGGCGCTGCCTGCAGTTTCCTTCTAATTCTTCAAGCTTGGCTCCAGGAGTGAAAGTGGAGCCACGTGTGTCCTTCTTACCTGTTGTAGATGTCGTCGTCCTCGCCTCCCCAGCCCCAGTACTCGTTCGGGAAGCCATTGATCTTTAGGAATTGTTTTTTACTCAGGCCTGAAACTCCTCCGAAGTAGCCGGCGTACGGCAGCCTGTGAAGGAGGAGGAAGAGGAGGAGAGCGGATGCATGAGTGAAGTGCTGCTGCTGCTGCTGCTGCTGCTGCTGCTGCTGAAGCTGATGCTGAAGCTGCTGCTGAAGCTGATGCTGAAGCTGCTGCTGCTGAAGCTGCTCTCACACTTGTTGTTTTAAACACAACTTTTGTTTTTTTCCTGAAGAGATGGATCTGAATTTCCATGTGAAGAACCTCTTCATGTAGATGTGCTGATGTAATTAATGTGTGTTTTCTGAGATGCGTTAAGTGGCTAATTTATGGCTAAGTGGATAATCCTCATCCATATATAATCCACTAAATGAGCCGCAGCCTCACTGTATACAGCCCTAAACAGATTACACACACACCGTCCGTGCGTGTCCTTCTCACCGCGAAGCAAGAAGGAAAAACATGTGTGTCTGTGGCTCTGAACATATTTTAGTTTGTTGACTTTCACTACTTTAAGTAAGATTAAAATAAAGGTTTATCAGTTTCTTTTTGTTATGACGCATCAACTGTACATGAAGACATGCTTTTTATTTAAAAGTCGTGGAACTGGTGAGGTGTCATCACACTGGAAATGTGTGTGTGTGTGTGTGTGTGTGTGTGTGTGTGTGTGTGTGTGTGTGTGTGTGTGTGTGTGTGTTCTCTCAAGCATATGACAGCTCCCTGTTTAGAGCTGACAAGCAGAAAGTAATGAGACATTATGCTTCTGCGCAACAACATGGTGACGAGTTTGTGTTTACATGTACATGTTTGAGTGAGCTTTCAGGACACACACTGGGGAGGAAGAAGAAGAAGAAGGAGAAGAAGAAGAAGGAGAAAAAGAAGAGGAGAAGAAGAAGGAGAATAAGAAGGAGGAGGAGGAAAAGATGAAGATGAAGAAATAGCAGAAGAGGAAGAAAGACACAGACAGACTGCATGTTTCTCTAAAACTTTGAGAGCTGTGTGTAAATCTTTTATTAAGTCACTCACTAGGAAGAGAATAAATAACCTGTAAGTATTGTGTGATATGTATTCATCCAGTCAGATGATTGGCCATTTAGGGACACGCAAAAAATATAATTGTATTTATACTGCAAAAGTAGTAAAAGTCTAAATGTTGGAGTAAATAGTTTTCTGAAAACATAATCAGATTATTCAGGTTTATATTATATCAGGTTAAAATCAACCAGCTACATTAGATGATTGTTTGTTGTACTTGATTACACTAATTATTCTTTATTTAGTGAATGTGTCGTGAATATTTTATGTCAGAGGGAATCACTTCAGCTGTGAAAACAAGTCTTCACCCATTTTTAACAACCGGCGTCTTATTGTGACGAATCACTTTATTTTCACATTTATGCTTTTTATAACTTTCTGTTTCCTTCTCTTTTCTGACTTTCTTCTTTGTTCTTTCTCTGATTTTCACCATGTATCTGGTCTTTGTGTATTTATTTGGTGGTTTTCAACTAATTAAGTTTAGGACCTTCATGACACGTCCTGTTCTTTATCGACCTGTAGACACGTTCTTACTATTACTTTACCACTGAGCCACAATAGGGTCACTGCCACCGCTGCTGGTGCATCGCTGCCTCACCTGAAGCCGAACTTGTCCATGGCGATGGCGAAGTGCCTGGGCTGCTCGTAGCAGTGGTACAGGTTGCGGTCGTCCATGGGGATCAGGTCCACGTCGCTGAAGATGAAGCAGTCGTACTCGGCGTCCTTCAGCGTCTCCGTGTAGCCCACGTTCAGGAGCTTGGCGCGGTTGAACGTGTCCTCACCCAACTGCAACACGACATCCACAAACAGTCAGTTATGTGTCAGGACACGAGGAGGGTGGAGGACGCTGCGGCTCCAACAGCGTGTTCTTATGAATGGAGACAATGTTCACGGCCACAGGCACCGCTGCCATGAACAACAGGAAGTGAGTCAGAACGAGCTTTGTCTCTGCTTAGTTTGTCCCAATAATCAAGTCAAGTGATGAGTCAATCCAGAGATAAGTGATGTGAAGATAATGATGAAACAATGGAACATTCACTTCTTTAAATGGGCTGTAACGTTTCATTTTATAAACTTACAGTTTTTATCGGTCGCGTTGACGCAGCCGTCCAGAAAACAACACAGTCTCTAACGGTTCACACACAGTTCACACTGACACACTGTTTGTTGGAAAATATGCATCAAAAAACTAAATTTTGCCTTCAAACATTACAACTTGCAACCAAGTATATGAACACGTCCAATCAGTCAACACAGTGGACAGCGAAATACAAACCACTGATCTCAGTGTGGATCAGTGCTTCATTGATCGTCATTGGAGCCTTTTGCTATTTGTTGTCATTGTAGTTTATGTCAACTTTACCTTTTATGCAAAAAATTGGATCCAGATGAAGAAATGCTTTGATTTACTGAATCCATGACATAAATTTTTCAAACTGTAGTAGAAACTGAAATATTGTAAATATTACAGAAAATACATGTAAACTAAAATACAGTTACGTCTAATGGAGGATGAGACACAGACACTGTTGATACTCAGTCTCTGCTTTAGACCTCTTCCATCCACTGTAAAGAAAAACGCGGACCTGGCACCATTTTAAAGTCTAAAGACTGAGAGCAAATTAAAGATTTCTGTAGAGGAGTGTCAAACAGGTGCTATGGTGAGTTCACTGGTCTTACTGTTTCTAATAGTTAGGAACAGATGGTTTCTCTTTGGTCATCAAAGCTAAAAAGTGTTAACTGTTTTTCAAAAGGGAGGAGAAAATGTATCAATTAATGAGAACGAGTTTACGCATTTGTTACATGTGTCTGATGCTCTGCTGGAATAGTGATGATGAAAATAAATGGAACCTAGTTATGGAAAACAGCTCAAAGCAACCAATAAAAAGTGTAATATTAATGTATTTACAGCAGATTCAGATTTTGTAACCTGCACTTTTACATTTTCTAGACATAACTGAAGACTTCACCAGCTCCAGCAGCGTCACCGGACCTCAGGGCTCAGCCAACATCACCTCAAATGGTGCTGATGCTGAAGATACAGTACGGTAAATACAGTATATATATACAGGACAGAGTGCATCTGTTTCTACTGAGCTCAGTCCTCGTGGAGCCAAGAGGTCAGTGAGGAACCTCTCTAACAGAAAGCGATGGGCTGTTCAGCAGCCAGATCACAATTCAGAGCCTTTGTGCTGTTAGTACCTGGAACGCGCATTAACAGACTGAGTCATCAGGACAATTTCCCCTCAGGAAATGCTTATGGTACAACGAGTCCTTTTATCTCCAAATGGCCTCAAGTCCCTCGGCAAGTGCGAGTACAAGCTTTTGATTCATAGACGCAGTCAGTGCAACAGCTGTGGAGCTGCTCCAGCCACGGAGTCCCTCTGCCTGTTACAAAGGGGATGGGAACTCTCTAAGTCAGGTCACACGAAAAGACAAGCGGAACCAGCGAGAGTGGAGGAAGCAAAGCAAACGGAAATCAGGCTCTTTATTACATAACAGTCTGAATATTTGGGTTTCTGGACTCAACAAAACAATAATGGACTTCAAAATATTTGTAAGTTTTGCCCTTTGCCTCTTGTAACAGTTAATAGTGCAACTTTACTGAAGCGGGAAATATATTCAACACAACTAAACCATTAGACTCGAACAAATGTGCTTTTTGCATTTTGCATTTATGCAAATGCAGCGATGATAAGGTGTCAGATGTGCAGAAAGGAGCCTCGCATGACAACATTAATGAGGCCGCGTGCAGCAATTTGGGAGTCGACGTGTGCCTCAGCGTCTGCAGAACAATGAACCTGCGCCGCACAGGCGCCGCAGCCACACATTTGCTGGTCATGAGGGAAAACCACCCACAGCAAAAGCCTCTGCACTAGATGCATTATCGCTTCATACGGAGCGTGAAACAAGCGTAATCCCACTGGTAAACCCACTAATACCTGAGATGTGGAGCTAATCCTTTGTGTAGGTAACAAATCTATTGTCTCAAATCCACTGAGTCTCCAAACATCTGGTAAAATGGCTGCTTTCACACCTCGAGGTTAGAGATAAAACAGAGCGAGACTCACACTTCATAACAAAAGACATGCGTTCAGTAATAAAATCAGACGGGTCCATGGGTCGCACCAGCGCCGCTCCCAGTTCCCGGCGAACACTCACACAGATATGAGCTGGAAGAAAAACAACTGTCCAGAATCCGACGACTCAATTAGAAAGGAAACAACGTTACAGCGTCCATTTCTCATGTTTTGACGCGTCGCTGTCAGAAGCGCAGCGTCCTGGCTCCTCAGAGTGATTACATGAAGCAGGGATCAATACGCACCTCCGCTCCAGAATCGTATTACTTGCTTCTTTAGTATCACATGCATCAAGACTGGAACTGAATTCATATGGTGCATGAAGAATATTATGGGCTGCATCACATGATACATTCAGTATATGTGAACTTTAATAAAGAATAAATATGATATAACATTACAGTAGTTCAGCAACTGATCACAGAAAGGTTGCTGCATTTGCGCAGATTTCAACCTGTGCATCTAAAATCAAGCACGTTGGGACAAAAAGAGACGATTTTGGAATGCTGTTCGCATGTAGACAAGCTCATGTCTGACCTTCACCATAAACTGTGTGATTCCAACAGCATCGTTACTGGACTTCATTCTCATTAACTGCTTCCAGAACGTAAACTAAAACGATGACATTACCTTTTACTGCACGCAAACGGAAGCGCCGCTGACTGGCGTTTGAATGCGTGTGGGACGGCGTGCGTCTTATTTTGAAGCTGTGATTGAAGTTGTTTTCTTGGCTTCTGAACTCATTATTTAGACGTGGAGACTTTAAAGGTGTTTAAAATGTACAGATCTGTCAAAGCGTCGGGCAGAAGACGCCGATGCCGCGTTCTCTGACGCTCAGACTCGCTGCTGCCTCCGCAGTGGTTTTTTAATACTGGAGCGTTTATTTTGTGGACGCAGGAACATGAGTGGATTATGTTTTCTTCTACTTCAGGCTGTTGTTTTCTGACCAAAACTAAACTAAGTATTTCTCCGGCACTGGAACAAACTGTTCAGACACAATTCGCCTGCACCGGCCCAGAGGGGACGATAAAAGCGTTCATGTGTGAATATTTGACAAATCAACAAATTACATCTCGACAGGCTGAGATGCAGGGACGACTCTCCAATTTAGCGGAGGGCGATTTCTGGCCGCGCATTTGCAATTTCACAGGCGCCTTTTTAACTCTGAAGGACATTTGTGCTCCATTAAGGTTTGATGGGGCTGCACGTAATGCAGCCTGCGTCTGCACGCAATGCAGCCTGCGTCTGCGCATAATGCAGCCTTTGATGTATGTAATGCAGCCTGCGTCTGCAGCCTGCATCTGCACGCAATGCAGCCTTTGATGCACGTAATGCAGCCTGCGTCTGCGCGTAATGCAGCCTGCGTCTGCGTGTAATGCAGCCTGCGTCTGCATGTGATGCAGCCTGCGTCTGCATGTGATGCAGCCTGCGTCTGCGCGTAATGCAGCCTGCGTCTGCATGTGATGCAGCCTGCGTCTGCGCGTAATGCAGCCTGCGTCTGCATGTGATGCAGCCTGCGTCTGCGCGTAATGCAGCCTGCGTCTGCATGTGATGCAGCCTGCGTCTGCGCGTGATGCAGCCTGCGTCTGCATGTGATGCAGCCTGCGTCTGCATGTGATGCAGCCTGCGTCTGCGCGTAATGCAGCCTGCGTCTGCATGTGATGCAGCCTGCGTCTGCGCGTAATGCAGCCTGCGTCTGCATGTGATGCAGCCTGCGTCTGCGCGTGATGCAGCCTGCGTCTGCGCGTGATGCAGCCTGCGTCTGCGCGTGATGCAGCCTTTGACGCACGTGAGCAGAGGCCTCAGCCTAGCGTGGAGGACTTCAGGTCAGGCATCGGATGCACAGGATCTCACCGCTTATGAGAGGTGATGCTCAGTCTGGACAGGCTGCGTCTCGCTCCTCCGCTGTCATACGCTCCTCTGTGTTTACCATCGAGCTCTGTCTGCGTTTGTTGAAGCCTTTTCAGTAAAGACCAGTGCAAAGAGTAAAACTGCCAGAACAAGGAGTCAGACTAAGGGAAATGATCACTGATCTTGGACGCAGCCTCACTGGGTAAAGAGCAAACCTATGACTGGAGAGGAACCACTGGGTCAGAGCCCAGAACCAACCACAGCCTCCCTGGGAGACTGTGGCTCCAGAACCCGGACACACGATGGGAGCAGACTGACCTGAAGGAACCAGGACTTGGCCCCAGGCCACAACAACTACTTTGCTGTAATGACTTTCCGGCAGTTTGGACGCAGAGGAGCTCGGACATAAAAGAAAAGGCAGAGCAATTCAATTACTACCGGATTCCGACATCAACACAACAGCCAGCGACGAAACAATGAAGCGAGTCATTCTCTGCGAGCAAATAAGTAGAAGACAACACTTTATTATAAACGGTACAGGATGCGCTGCTTTATTGCAGGACTTTGAGACAAGTAGTTATTGTGTGGAGTTTCATACAGTTCTGTTTCATTTGCGCTAACACTTATTCCTAATTAAAGGGTGTAAAGATTCGAAAGGTTTGCTGAAAAGGCCAAATAATCTCAAGAGGCCCATTTTGAAAGAACAGAAATTCTGACTCAATGTAACATAGAGCAGGATTCAGTCACAGCTTTAATGTGAACAAACTGCTCAACGAGAGATCTGGACTATCAACAATAAAACATCAGCTCGACAAAATACAGTACGTCATGAGTAGAATGGTCAGAGAAACAGATGGATAAAATAGAGAGAGGGAGGAGAAGCTGCTGATGACAAGAGAAACGACAGCAAAGGTTAGCGCTGCCTCCAGGGGCCGGGCGACATGTGTCACTCATCCACACAGACATGCGCAGACACACAGACTGCCCACGCCACAGCAGGACGTCAGGGAGGCGCAGGGCAAAGAAGCAAACGCACCCGACACAGCGGCAGACGGTTGTGAGACCTGCGAGCTCGACGCTGGAGTGGACCCTGAACGCATCGTGACAAGGCCCTGAACGCATCATGACGTGGCCCTGAACGCATCGTGACGTGGCACTGAACGCATCGTGACGTGTACCCTGAACGCATCGCCTTGTGAAGTGGACCCTGAACGGATCGCATCGTGAAGTGGACTCTGAACGCATCGTGACATGGTCCCTGAACGCATTGTAATGTGGACCCTGAACCCATCGCATCTTGAAGTGGACCATGAATGCATTGTAAAGTGGACCCTGAACGCATCGTGTCCAACATGCCTGTAAACTGATTGTGCCCTGGAGTCTATGACCGACCATGAGTGATGGAGGCGAAAATGACCGGAAAAAACCCAGAAATGTCTCATTTAGCAATAAACACGTGTGACACATTACGATGAGTAATTATTAAGAAACATCACATGACTCAACATTTCCTTAAATCCACACAGAAACTCTGCATCTCCATACAGCACGATGACTCATTCCTCCCTCATTACGACAGCGTCTTCTCCAACTTTGGTGAAAGTTTGAGCTCAAGCGAATGAACCACGGTGAGTTTTTCTCCATCTCACTGCGAGGATCAGGAAACGTCCTCCTGCCGCAGCCGAGAGGCAGCGATGAGGTTTCTCTTCACGTTGGAGCTGAAATCATTGTGGTTTGAAAGCTGGATGCAGAGACTGAGTCATGGAGGAGATGAGGCCTTCGTGGCTCCAGGTAAAGACTCGTGGAGTCACAGTCACCGCTCAGCGTTTGGTCTCAGACCAGGACTCCGCCCTCCGTCGTCCTCCCGTGGGATCCGCTCCGTCTGAACCAACAGAGAGGAATCAGACCTCCCACTGAGAGTCACCACTGTGAAGCAGCTCTGACAAAAACAAGACGAGCCGATGAGGAGCTGTGCAGCAGCGATGAGTCCTATCATCTCATTGCCTTCTGCTTTTCTTCAGAAACATCTTCAGCCTCACTTTCTTTGCCTCCATCCTCCTGTTCTTCCTTCTCGTACAGTATCTGATGTTTCCTTCACAACTACGCTCCTTCTGTCTTTCTTCCAACGGGGCCTTATTAATTTGGGGCAGACACCATTTGTCACGGTTCTACTTCCTGGTTCCTGCAGATCCTCCTCATTTCTTTCCTCTTTTCCTTTTTACAGTCTCGCTTCAGAAGCAGACATTTTGCACCACAGACATTTTTAACTGTAGCTTCAGATTTTCTCCTTCGTGTCATTATCTACTCGCGGAGGTTTCTTAATCATGTTGATTAACCTTTCCGTCATTTGCTGCACCTGGTCAGAATAAGAATGGGCCTCTTTGTGACCTAACGTCTGACGGATCAACCGGTGACACCTTTTCAGAGTAATTAACAGCTTCTGCACCTCCTGCTCGGAGCCGCTGCACGTTGCAGCTCTTCCCGACAATCAAATTAAGCTTACATCTGCTGCTTTTGCCATCAAGAGGCTGTAAGGACAAGTATGAGGATCTAATCAGAGCCAATCGCCGCCTGAGGAGGACTGATTAATTATTATGTTGGTGGGAAGCAGAGCTGGGGAGTTGTCAAGGTTTCAGTAACACAGCTGCAGAGTAATGGGGAACGAATACCAATCACGTCTAATTAGAATAATTTACAGTAAGTGATACCAGCCATCAGCACCTTTCTCGTCCCTGTTTACTGATTCCATGACGTCACCGGAGGCAGACGGACTCGTCATGCGTCGTATTTTGAGCTCCGTGCAGACTGACAGCGTGATCTACGGGGATCTACAGCGGCTCCATATTATTCATAGCCACGAACAGCTGGGGTCACAGCGCGGTCGCTCTGGGAGAGGCCTCAAATAAATAAATCTCAGCGCCTTCAGCTGAAACTCTTCCAAGTGAATCAAGTGCCACATATTAAGTCAGCGTCTGCGGAAGCACATGGAGGAGCTGTAAACCTCGTTCACACGGATCTGTAGATCTACTGTAGCTGGAGAACACGCGCTGCGATCAGCTGACGCGGGTGCTGTGAGAGGAGAACCGTCCACCTGCAGCAGGACGCCAGGCTTCCAAACACCACACGCTGAGAACCATGAGGTGGAGCGAGGTTCTGCTCGCTCAGAAAACGGTCCCAGAATTCTGTGCCCACTGGGACAAACAAATACATCACACCAGACGCTGCCACTGCTTCAACTCATAATGTGTGTTTTACAAAAGGAAGGAGGTTTTAAACTGACCGCAGGCTGTGACCTTTGACCTTTTGTGCTCACAGGCTCCTCAGCTTGGGGCGCAGCAGGACCGACCGCTGGTGTTTGTGTTTGCTGGTGAAGACGCAGTCAAAGTGAGGAGGACCTGGTCCCAACCACAGGAAACCCATGAAACAACCAGTGTTTTGAAGCTCACAAACCGAGGCTGGAGCGCATCATCTTACATGTAGCATCGCGCTCATGGAGGTCTCCACAAAGGCGCCTCAGGGGTGCGTTTAGGGACCTTACAGAGCGTGGGTCATCTGTGCATTAGACACAAGTGCAGACGGGCGTCATTTTAAGTCAAGGCTAGATGATCACAATTGTTATTGTTGGCGACAATGGAACAAAAAGAAGGCAGAGAAAGCGTGTGATGAAACAAATGCTGTCCTGAAAACTGGAAAGCTGTTTAGTTCACTCTACTTCCCCTCGGAGGCCGTAATCCTTCCCACTTAAAACACACGTGAAGACTTTTAGTTGCTTTGAAGTACCTTAATGCTCCTAATAAGTATGCAGACACACTCTCCTTCTGTCAAAACACACCCACTACAGTCTAAACCCTCTCTAAGCAGTCTGTTCTACAGATTTCCCACTTTTCATAAATTCAGAGAAATCTGGATGTTTTACTTCCCACCTCATAATCAGCTCAAACTATCCTCACCTCCGACTGCAGCGATTTAAGGATGGAGACGCTGGAAATCGACTCCCAGGACTGGCACGCGATCAAGCGGAGCAGAGATGAGCGAGAAAGACGATTACTGACGGGGCAGAAAACGCAAATATCCAGCGGAAGCTAAATGAATGGGTGGGTTTATAAGATCATTTACTGTAACACACTGCAGATCACAGGGACCCACAGCGTCTTCTTATAGATGCAGATGTTCAGAGGCGGCAGCTCAAGGATGACGTCACCTCATCAAAACATGGACGATGGTTTAAAAATATCAGCGAGGTTAAAACGAGCTTCAGACTAATACTAAGAAATAGGATTGGAATTAAATATACTCAAGTCAGATCTGTCAGAAGGCAGAATCCAGACAGACGAGTTACTGGTGTGAAACATAACATGGGGGAGTCTGATAACAGTGGCGAGTGAGCGTCTTTAGTTCCCTCCGTTAGTGTCAGAAATCGTTTTTAAACCTCTCAACTCATCCACTAAAACTATGCCGTTCGTTTCTTCACTTCCTTGCTTTGAAAGTCGACACAGGCTTCATGTAAGATAATTACATAGAAACAAAACGCTCATCAGTTTCATTTGGTCCAACGCTGGAGCGTGAACGCTTGATTACAAAGTCTGTAATGATTCACTGATTATTTATCCAAAAACGCGGCACAGACGCGACATGATCTGAGCACAGGAGCCGAGCAGCTCCATAAACAACCCCATTAAGACACTCAGAGTCTTTCCTCTGTGTTTGGAGGCTTTCATGAAAGGAAAATAAAGGCCTGCAGCCGTGACAAACGCGCCTTCATCCGCTCATAGAGACAAGAAGCAGGAACGAGCAGCAGGCGACACGTCACCGCCGTCTGGGTGGCGTCGCTGTGTCCGACCCGGTTACGACTGGGCACCGGAACCTCAGATTGATGAGATAAGTGGTGCTGGACCTCCCGGGCTGCACCACACGCTCCCTCTCACCTCGCTCTGCAGTGATCAACCCGCGCCCCAGCACGTTCACGGCATTTCCTTTATTAGAAACGGAGAACGTCTGGTCCAGTCCCACCGGCCCTTGGTGGCTTTTATGGAGCCTCCTTAAGCCTTGACTTGGCCTCACTATCCTGTCTCCATATGATAAGGCAAACAGGCCTGAGTCACCGCTGGGAGACGCTGAGGCCATTTGACTAAAGGTTATTTTAAGATAAATGTCACTGTTGCTGGAAGACTTTAAAAGTCTCCTCTGAATCTCCTGTTTTAAGGAGTAAAAAGGCTCACACCGTTCCATAACGTTTGATGATGATGCCTATATGTGACTGTGCTGCGCAGTGCAATATGTAAATCCACCAAATGCTATTCAATTAATAATTCACCAGCTTGTCATTCAGGTCAATTGCCCCTGTGTTTTCCAGTCGGTGCTACACCTGGTAAGTGGCTGTTGAGGAAGCTCATGGTAATAAGCTCAGTGTAGGAAATGAGAGCACTGGTCCCAGTAGGGCTGGAGCCTTGGAGTGTGATCAGGGCGCCGTGGGAAATGAGTTTGCAACCATCTGCCTGCTCTTGTCTCAATATGTTCACAAATGTGCAGACGAAACTATGCCCGTCCTCGGCCAAAGAAATCCCAGGGAACAGACTGCTGGCCATGATATGTCTCAAAGAAAGAGGCAAGCGGCAGACTGAACAGGGAAGAAGGAGAAGAAGAAGGGAGGAGGAGAAGAAGAAGAAGAAGAAGAAGATGAAGAAAGAGCAGAAGAAGAAAAGGATGAAGACGTAAAAGAAGGAGCAGAAGAAGAAGAAGATGAAGAAAGAGCAGAAGAAAGAGGAGAAAGAGAAGGAGGGAGAAAGAAAAAAGATGAAGAAAGAGCAGAAGAAGAGGATGAAGAAGTAAAAGAAGGAGCAGAAGGAGGAGAAGGAGAAGAAGAAGATAAAGAAAGAGCAGAAGAAGAAAAGGATGAAGAAGTAAAAGAAGGAGCAGAATGAGGAGATGAAGATGATGAAGAAGAAGGAGCAGAAGGAGGAGATGAAGATGATGAAGAAGAAGGAGCAGAAGGAGGAGATGAAGATAATGAATAAGAAGAAGGAGCAGAAGAAGGAGAAGAAGAAGAAGAAGAAGAAGAAGAAGAAGAAGAAGAAGAAGAAGAAGAAGAAGAAGAAGAAGAAGAAGAAGAAGAAGAAAAGGAAGAAGGAACAGACGAAGGAGAAGAAGAAGGGAGGAGGAGAAGGGGCAGAAGAAGATGAAGAAAGAGCAGAAGAAGAAGATGAAGAAGTAAAAGAAGGAGCAGAAGGAGGAGATAAAGATAATGAAGAAGAAGAAGAAAAAGGAGCAGAAGAAGATGAAAGAGAAGAAAGAGCAAAAGAAGAAGATGAAGAAGCAGAGGAAGGAGCAGAAGAAGAAGATGAAGAAGAAACTGTCGCTTTAATCAATAACTGCCTCTTCCTTCTCATTTAAACAGTGTGTTTTACAGCAGTAAACCGCTCCACTAGTAATTAACAATCCAATTAGCTTCAAAAATTAAATCTTAATGAAAACCAATTTCCAAGAAATGGGATCTGACCTGCGGTGCCGAGCGTTAAAGCCCTTTTGAGAGGGATGTTTCATTTGCAGAAAGTTTGCAGCAGTGGATTATAATGGATTTGATTTAATATCTTTGTTTTGGATTTGGAGGAATTGGTTTGATCATAAGAGGCTTAGGGTGAATTAGTTCAACCTTCTTTTTCAGGAGGTCTGTGGATATTAATACCGGGCACAGGTCGCTGTCATATTTATTGCATTGGCTGGATTTGTTGCTACTGTGTGTCGTCATCCGTGCCTTCGCCGTGGGCCGACGTGGGGCTGAAATCCCTGAATAATATGCGAGGACATGGCGCGATATGATGCGACCTCTGGTCAGTTTATAATTAAAGCCCAGTGGAGGCTGCGCTGCACTCTGCAAGGCTTTAAAGGTCATCGGAACGAAGGGGGGAGGATAAAATGCTGGTGGGAAATGGCTTTACAGAACCTCAGTGAGCGGGTAACAGCCTGTGACCTTCCTCTCCCCGGTGCATATTTACCATGAATTAGGCTCAAACACAGAAACGAGAGCCATGTAAACCAACACGAGGCACGGATTCAATTCAATTAACCTGACGCCGCGTGAACGATTCCAAACCTTAAGGACAATTTCACTGAATTTGATTGTTTTAGCAATTCTCCAGTAAAGACCGAATCCTGACTTCTTCATGTGTGTGTGTGCAGCCACAACAAGTGGACACGCCTTCATCCCCAGACCTTAAAACCTGCAGACCCTGACGACAGCAGGATGTAGAGACAGCGACATCTCGCTGTAAGTGTGGATCATTGTCTGTAACTTAGAGAACGGCAGGTAAGTAACGGCGAGGTGAAGTGGCTCCTCGGCTCTGGGAGGTCCTGGCAGCCTGACATCCATCATGTGGGAGAACAGCCATTACTCCAACACACGGCGCTGGTTCTCCAGCTGCTGGAGAGGGAGCAGGAACGTGAAGGGAGCACGAGGAGGCAGAGAATAAACAAAGACGAGGCTCCAGAGGCTCCAGTTCCACAGCAATGCGTCCAAACAGTCAGCGTTTGAACGGTCCAGTTATACGGAGCAACGTGGTGCAGAATCAGCAGTAAAAGCGTCCATCTCTTGTCAGAAATCAATTTAGGATCTGACCCCTGGCAGCTGAAGGATAAATCTAACACTTACACCTTGGCCACATTAAGTGCATTGGGTGTGAGATCAGCGTTACTCTGAGACCACTCTTGGCTGAAGTGTCCTGCACCCATCGACTGATGCGTCCGAGGAGCAACGCGACCTCACGCGAACTCACGCGACCTCACGCGACCTCACGCGACCTCACGCGACCTCACGCTGACGCCCGAAGGACAAGACGGAGCAACGGCGGCGACCGCTCGAGGCTCAAACACCCCCCACCCCTTCCCCTCCGCCTGCTTTGCTTCCCTGAACACATCACGCTTCACCTGCTGAGACCTTGACAAGAACAATATCAGAGCCGTGGTGCAAAAATCAATAGGTGTTGTTTTTTTGTTTTTAAGATCGCCGGCCGCTATCGACAGAGGTTTCATTATGGAGCTGCGCCTGTTTATGTCCCGCTGGATTTCCTCATCAACATGTCGGATGCTTTCCCTCCAGACAAAGCAGGTGAAGGTCAGTCGGCTCATAACTCGCCTCGTTGCCGTTACACTGCGGCCGCATCATTGGCCGTTTACACTGAGCATCAACAGGACGCTCCCGTCCTTGACGACTGCATGTGGCTTCACACGCACGGCTGTTTACAGCTGACTGATGAGCTCTCCTCACAGCACCTGTGCACCCCCCCCCCCACACACACACACACCGCCCCCCCTCTGAACCCAAATGGATGAGGACTGCTTCTATGGTGTTCCCCCTGCGTTGCCATGACGATCAGCGTTAACATGCTGCAGGTTTGTCTGGAAGCAGAGAAATAACAGGATGCCACGCGTTCCCATCTCGCTTTGAAATCGCACTCTGCAGCCGTTAGGAACAAATTACAATAAATGGAGGCATTTAGGAGCAATTTCCCCAACAATTACAACCAACTGTATTTTCTTCCTCATTCGACCTGTGTGCTATATGTCTCCCGTCAGTTTTACACAGTGATCTTGTTCCCGCTGGTGAACTCCAACGCTGCTGACATCATTACAGCCCGTGCGCCGCTCGCCGGCGCCGATGAAACGAGGCCGCGCGCCCGGAGGAGTCGGAGGGGAACAAAAAAGCGCCCGTTGAACCAGCGATTTGCACGTTTTCAGGGAGCGTGGCTGTTGTTACACTGACGTCCTGCAGGGTGGATGACTGCACGACCTGAAATAATCTGACGTTCAGACAAACAAGGGGCAAAAATCCAAAGCCTGACGATTCAGCATCATCTGGAAGAAGAGCTTGAACGTTGTAGTTGATAAAAGGCTGCTGTTTATCTTCCACCGCTTCAACGGAGGATGGAAATCATGACTATGATCAGTTATAGGGCTGTTAAAACGGCCTCAGCTGATCCAGGCTTTGAACAGAGCTCCGGCCTCTTAAAGCTGCTCTGGGGTCAAACCTGACGTCTCATCATTATTCAAATCCAAACGGCCTCAGGAGCCAAACTACAACGTGTTGATTCACTAGGTCAAATATCTGAACGGCGTCTGCTGCCAAAGTGTGCAGTAGGACAGCGCCGGAGCAGAGCTGCAGCCGACCGGCCTCAGCGGAGTGTGTGTGTGTGTGGGGGGGGGGGGGGGGGGGGTCAGCAGAGGAAGGAAGGGCTTGAATCACAGTGACATTTCCAGGGCGTTCCAACGGGAGCCGTCATCCAGCTGTTCTCAGCACTCAGCGTAGCAAGGTCGTCAAGTTGGGAGGGAGGTGAGAACAGCGCGAACACCGGGAGGGAAACAACGGAGCAAACACAATCAGACAAACCATGAACCCAAGCGTCATGTGACCTGTAGCGTTAATAAAGACGACTCATCCTTCTGTCTCAGGCCCAAACGCTCAGGTCTGTTTCATGCTCCGTGTTTATGCTTCATGTTGGTGCGTCTGTCTGCGTCTCACTGTTAATGGGCGCCTGATTGAAAGGGAAGCGGGGGAAGAAAGGCTCGTTAAATTATGCATCACTAAAACGCTGAAATGTCAGTTCACCGCACCCGCTTCGCATTATGTCAGTGAACTTCCTCCACGTAAACACGCACGAACGCCTGCATTTTCTCCCTGGGAGCAACAACACCAGCAGTAGCTTTGTGAGATGTGTGACAGGTGAAATAAGGTGAAAAGGCCCAATAAAACTATTGTTGTTTTATCTGACTAGAATGAACACAGATGCTGCAGCGTCTGCTTCACTTTGGCTCATTTTAGTCTCTCTCCTTTATGAAATCTTCACACCAGCAGCACCGGAAAAGAGCAAAGGTCGACGGGTGAAGTGAAGATCGGAGGTGAGAGTGTTTTGACAGATCTCTCTCTCTTTCTCTCTCTCGCTCACAAACACTGTTTGAGTGCCCGTCTGGACCTTTCCTTGACCACTGCAGCGCCCGCTTCACCTCAAAGTCCAAACAAACCCAGACAGAAACCAGCGAGCTTTAATCCCTCCTGATCCGTAAGTGTCCACTTGGCGCCGGACGCGAAGCGAAGGCCGAGGCTCAGTTTTGATGCACGTGTGGTTTTATATAAGAAACAAGACTCTCTGACTTTGGCTCCTTTACCTTCACCTAGTATCTGCAGAGGCCTAGATGGTACCGATCCATCATTTCCAGCCCTCAGCTCCCATTAAAGCCATAACAGCAGATGGTGCTTGTTTCTTCCTCACTTCTGCCACTCACCCTCCTCCCCCGCGTTCCTTCTCACCTGCTCTCTCTCTCCTCCTCTCTGGGCCTCCCTCCAGTTCACACGCGGAGCCGACGGCCAACAAACAAACATTGGCCGTGGTTCTGTGCAGACGGGGGGACGCGGAGCAGCAGGACGGAACAGCGAGGCTGCTGCATCGCTTCCCCGCGCGACGCCCACTCGCCGCCGCCTCCGACGGCGACGCGACAGCTGCCGCAAACTGTGTGTCTGAGGGAAAACAAGAAGAAACGCCGGGCCCTGAAGGACGCGCGACATCACCTTCAGCCGCCGTAACGAGCAGATGACGGTTCAAACGTGACCTCTGACCTCTGCACTGACTCCATTGTGATGATGTGTTAATGACTTTCCCTTCAGAGCGCCGGTCGCGACTCTGGGGACGCGGCCGGATGCGACCGGAGGCCAAATGATCCCAGGCTCTGTTTTAAGAGGCTCCACACCTCCGCTCATTCAACACAGCACGAACGCGAGCACGAGGGAGAAGCGGCGCAGTGTGAAGGTCCCACCGCTCGCCGTGTCACGCGTCAGACCTGCGCCTCTCGGATCTGTCTCCGTCTGCCTGTCGCTTCCCGTCACACGTCCTCCTCCACTGTCTGGACGTTTACTCAGACCGACGTCCACGCGTTTACGACCTGAAACCAAAGTCGCCCGCAGAGTGAGTTTGTGCTGGCGATGACGCTGGAGCCGTGTGGGTGGTTGAGGACAGAGCGGAATAAAACCCACTTTAAACTAAGCTCTCCACCAACTTAGGAGTCAGAGTGGAGGACAGCTTTACAGGTAATTACATGCAGGTGCTGGGTCACAGTCTGAAGTGCAGGCGATGGAGTCGAGCGTGAAATTGTGGATGTCAACAATGAAACAAATCCATTTAATGTAATATCTGATACAAAGAAGGCATCACTCAAAGATCAAACACTGACCTCCTGCTCTAAAAGGATCAGAATCATCTGAGGTCAAGGACTGAATTCCCCCTTTAAATATGAGACACATTCAGCAAAGAGATGACGAGTCTGCAACTACAGGACGAGCAGGTGGAACCAAAGGCCCGTTCCACTGGGGGAGGGATTTAGGCGCGGCACCAAGACAACAGCGGAAAGGCAGAAGCAGAACCAGCCCGTCCTACCTGGTTGATGATGTAGATGCCGTAGTCGATCCGCTGCCGTCGGAGGATGGGATGGAGGTAGTGGAGCCAGTACTTCAGGTGGTTCTCCCTGTGGCGGAACGGGATGATGATGGCGACCTGGAGCAGAGACACAGACAGACTTCAGCTACTGTCAGACAGAGCTTGGACCCTGGCTTCTGTACAGTGAAGCTCCTGCTGATGGGAGGTGAAGCGTCAGGTGGAGGAGAGAGCGTTCTGCTGCGTGAAAAGCTTCTTTTTTTAAACACGGTTTGGATTTAATCCGAACCATCCAGCAAAAAGGCACAGAAGCTCATTGCTGCCTGGAATATTTAAAGATGCACAAGTGCTGATGGTTTTTATAAACGGCCTCGTGGCACCGCGTTAGCAGCATTAGCATATTGTCTGAGTGAAGCTATGACGGAGACAGACGCACGGCACAGACCTTCCATCTAGGCCGACAGTCGGGGGGGGAGTAGCGCCCCCCCTCCGTCACGTTGGGGTTCTCTTTCTGCACCCGTTCCATCGTCATCTGGGAGCTGAACTCAATCAACAAACGTCCCACTGAGGAGAGAAAGGGAAGGAGAACGGGGGAAGAGTTAGCAAAGATGGCAAAGATAAAAAACGAGCGGAGGACAAACACAGCTGATGACGGGGGGCGGAGGGAGCGCGGCGCTTCAAAGCAACACTGAACACGTATCAAAGCAACGCGAGCAGAAATAATGCTTCCAAGGGATGCGCTCTGTATAATGCAGCATTTATTAAGACGCACACGCTTTGGAAAATGTATATTCCATCAAAATAAACAAAGACTTTGAAGTCGGTGGGTGAAAACCCAACACAAGAGCTAATTACTGCTCAGTGATGAAGCCACAGCATATGTTCTAACACTAGGACTCCATCCATCACTCCTCCGGGAGCGAACGCATCAAATGCCGTCCACAGAAGGCGTCAGCGCGCCGGAGATTTAAGGGAAGAGCTGCCTTTAAATCTGTGGCACCTCATCCTGGCGTCGGTAAAATACGAGGCAGATTTTAACAAACCGCACTTTGATTGTTCGGGCCGTGCAAAGTGAAGTATGTGACTCATGAGAGCAACCGTGTTTATCAGTGTCAGACAATTTACAAAGCAGCAAATGTTTGAAAGACCAAAACACAGGGTTGCACGATTTTCCTCATTCAAGAGCTCTGAAAGCCCAGAAGAAGAATGTGCCTCCGTCACAAAGCTGGGCCGTAAATACCAGCGGTCTGTGTGATCATAACACCTTATTATAAGACAGGAGCACCTCCTCCTTCTCCTCCCGAACGCGTGACGACAGCACCATGACATCAAACACACGCTGGAGCGGCACGTGTTTTATTTACATGTGCTGCATTAATCAGAGCAGCTCCACATTCACAGCTACCAGGTAGTCTGCGTTGTGACATCTTCCACCCACCGTCTCTGATTTTTAAGCAAACATGGCTTCACAGGCCATTTTGTGCTTTATTTAGGTCACATCTTAATCCAGAACGTTGCGTGTTTCTAGTGCACTGTGTCTCTGCAGCTGCCAAGACTCCCTGACTGTAATACACTGTATAACTATAACATCACTGGAGCCTCAGCGGCTGCAGCGTCGCGTGCTGGATCTGGAAGCACAGATGCATTCAAGCCGTAATGGCTCCTCTGGAGGATTATCAGCGAGGTGCAGGATCCTGCTTTTCAAAATGCATCCAACATGCAGCAACAGAACAAATGCGCCGCACAGAACGCTGGGGAACGGGCGCGAGGGCGGAGGGAGCGCTGTCGCTCACGAATCCGCTGTGGCGACTGCAGAGGACGTGCTCGTTCGCACAGCGCTGATGGGCTCCTCACATTGAAGGTGGGCTGGCGCTGCCCGGTCCACTGGCTGCTGCCACCTCCCACCACTAACACTGGGTATGTTTGGATTTCACACAGCAGCACCCGGGCATTTACCTGCATCAGCACATGAAGATGCAGTGTCCGAGGGCACTTCCAAAGAGCCAACACCCTTTCAAAGTAAAACACTGACATCATCCATTTTTCTCTGCCACAGGAGACATGAATAATACACTGTGTGTACGAGATGTGATTTACTGCCCATGGAACAAAAAGAGCTTTTCTCTCTGCGGGTAGAGAGAAACAATAAAGCGGAGACGCCGGCGCAATTATCCAACATGCACACGTCTTATCATGCGCTCACACACACACACACACACACACACACACACACACACACACACACACACACACACACACACACAGACCAGGCTGTAAAGTACCACCTCCACCCAGAAACGAGGAACCGCTGCAGCAGACGGGAGCGTGAGGCGTCGGGTCACGAGTGGCACCAGGCGCCACTCGGCTCAACACGCGTGCTTCACGCAGAGCTGGAGGCTTGACTCTGTCGGCACCAAGTCACAGGTTCTGATCGAGGGATCAGTGAGCGGTTTCACGGTCTCTCGTGGTTCATGACACGGTCCATTCGCTCACAGGCGAAGAGGTGAACGGAGAGTTAAACCGTAAATACAAGGTCAAGGATTTACAACTACGATCTCTGTAGCTCCAAGCTAAGATGCTACTAGCACGACACACCTGAAACAGTGCAGAGCAAATAACATCTATATTAAAAACTACAAATATCTAAAACTGTTCAGCAATTAATTACTTCAGGTGCCACACAAACAGAACCCGACGGAGCAGCCGGACCTGTGACCGGGCTCAGAACACGACCGGCTGCTTGTTAATCAGCCGTTCTGCTGCTTCTCTTCCACTGAAGCCTCAACTGGAGCCGCATCGGACTCCGGGTTCTGGAGGACGTTCTGAGTTTATAATTGACTTTGGCTCTTTGGCCTCGGGACGAGACGAGCGGTGAGTCCGAGACGGTGAATAAACCGAGAGAAAGAAGAAAGAAAGAAGCAGGGGGCGAGCGAGTGCAGGGGAGGCACAGAGAGAGAGAGGAAGAGGCAGAGATTCCTTTTCTGCCTCCCACTGACACAGACTCTGTGACAATGGAGACTTTCAGCTCCCTGAATCTTATTAGCCGGGCCGCTCAGTCCTTCGCTTCCCTTTCTCTCCCTTTCAATCATTTACAAGTGCCTCTACCAGCTGTGGGCTGTAATTGCTATTCTTCCAGAGACGGGGCAGAAAGGAAGAAAAGGAGAAGTGGAAGAAGACAAAGACGGGAGGCAGCGAGAGGAGAAAAAGATGTGATGGAAGGAGAAAAAGTCAAGGAACTTCCCCCACGGACTTCACTTCAGCCTTGAATCACATTTACGATACAAACAGACGACTAACGTAATTATATGGTAATATTTACTGTATGAGTCAAACGCTGTGAAAACGCTCCTATAGGATTTAAAGGCGTGATTACTTCCTGAGCCTCAATCAGCGTCACACTTCAACACATGAGCTGCCATTAAACAAACAGTCACTGGAAAGCGATGTTTCAGCATCCGTGAGTTTACACAAACAGGCCTCAACAAGAACGTTATTAACCAGTGTGAAATTCAAGGAGGCTGATTAAAGTAATTACAGTAAAAACAAAAAAAGATTAGATATTCTGGGAAAAGTTGCTGACATGTAACAGTACTTTTATCAGCGTCCATTGAAGTCCTGCTCAGTGCTGCGTTCACTGGCAGCGATGCAGATCATTACCCAAACAAGCAGGCGCACGCACTTAATGGCAAGAATCCATACACACAGTGTGACCAGTCATTTGTTGTTGTTGGGAGATGGAAGAGGTTGGAAGTGGGGGGCACGGAGCAGATGGAGAATTCATGTAACACAACAAAGTCTGCTGGCACCAGAAACTGGGCGTGTGAAAGGAAGCGGGACCAGGAGGCATTGGACAACGACGGCGCCGCGAGCGAGAAGTAAATAAAGGAGAGCGATTGGGACCGGTAGATGTGAGAGCAGACGAACGCAGAGCGAAGCAGATGAAGGTACGCGAGGACACGTCGCCACAGAACAACACCTCCTGCTGGCCTTTAAACTAACTCTGCTGGGACTCGAACCCACAACCTATGGAGACACCAGCAGAACTTGTGGGTTGTCATCGTCCCGTCAGTCTGGACTGAAGCAGCTCCAGACGCCTAAACCTTTAGCTGGTGTCGACATCATCACTGGACCTGAGTGTGCGGCATCAGTGGGTGGGCCCATCTGTAAGAAAGCCTCTGATTGGCTGCAAAGAGGCTTTTCAATTCTCTGATTGGACGTCGGAAGAAGCGAGAGGCCTGAGGGGAGCCGAGAGTGAGGACAGAGGTTCCCGAACGCTTCTGTAACAGAAGAACTGGACGGAGACGCAGTCAAACGCTGATGTACTGTACTTTGACAGAACATGATTTGTGAAAGAAATTAAAAACCTTGTGAGAGCTGATTAGATTCACATTAAACACAGCTAAATCCTCAAA